>NW_028261382.1:18925615-18930615 GCF_051295495.1 Thamnophis sirtalis
CAGAATGGAGGGGGCAATTAAGACTTAGAAAATATCGGCACCCTGCGGGGGGGGGGAGGCCTTCAGCACGTGCCCCGCGTGCTGTCTTTCTCAACCAAGCACACACAGACAGACAGAAGGACGAGACCTTAAACCCCAAAGAAAGGCTTTGACTTGCTATAAAATAACAGGATTCCTCCTCGCCCTAAGAGCAGCTTCATCCAGGTGCAAGAAGGGAAGTGCTGCAAAAAAAGGCTAGATGGATTGTGTGTGTGGAAGGGAGGCGTGTGGAGGACCCGGGAACTGAGTTGAGCTGGAACCCGTGCATAGAAAGTCTCCAGGCCTTTTTTAGCCTAAACCTCTTTTAATTGGGGCGTAAGATGACCAATTTTTAAACAGGGGGCGCCCCTTGTAGGATAGCAACGCTGCACTGCAGTAAATTCAGCAGGCTTGCACGGACCAAGATGGGTCTGTGTGTCCATTTGTAAAATAAAGCCGTGTCTTCTTTAACACTGTTGATGATTCTCTCTCCCCAATCCTTCTTTTCTTTTAATTTCTTCTAGATGCGTGTGGTCTATCCGACATTGCGCACGTTGAAAGTTTACAGGAGAAGTCCCAGTGCGCTCTGGAAGAGTACGTCAGGAGTCAGTATCCAAACCAGCCCACCCGTTTTGGGAAACTGTTGTTACGCCTCCCCTCTCTTCGCACCGTCTCTTCCTCGGTCATAGAGCAATTGTTTTTCGTCCGTTTGGTAGGTAAAACCCCCATCGAAACCCTTATCAGAGATATGCTACTATCCGGAAGCAGTTTTAACTGGCCGTATATGGCCATCCAGTAAAGAGCAAAAGGGGAATAAAAAAATAATAATACGTTGGAGAGAGGAAAATAAAAATAAAAAAATTAATAATTCCACAAATCAGAGAATTTGGACAAAGCAAAACACACAAAAAAAATAACATGGAAAATTTGGAAGAGAGGAATCGCGAGTGACGTTGGGTCTGGCGGTTTGTGTAAATGTCCTTCGGTTAAGCAAGGATGTCACATCCTGGCTAAAGAAGAGAGGAGCATAATTTGAATGGACTATGGATTTTTTTTTAAAAGAGAGACTTGTTCAATGGACTTTTTACACAATGCATTAAAATTCCCTTGTCTTTCACAAGTTACTATTTCTCTCTCTCTCTTTCTCTCTCTGTCTCTCTTGAAAAAAATCTTCCTTCCTTCCTTCCTTCCTTCCTTCCTTCCTTCCTTCCTTCCTTCCTTCCTTTCTTTCTTTCTTTCTTTCGCGGGGTGTTAAAACTTCGAAACGCAACCTCTTGCTAAAAAAGTGCATTTTTTTAAAGCAAAACCTGTAGAAAATTAACATAATGGGAAAAATTCTTTCTTCCTCTGTTTCTCTCTGTGTCTCTATCTCTCTCACACACACCCTCTCTCTCTCCCTCCCTCCCCCCTCTCTCTCTCCAAATTATTGATTTGTCCAACATTGTCTGTGTACCTATAGGATTTTGTTTTGGTTTTTCTTTAAAAAAAAAAAAAGAAATCCTGGTTCCAAACCAGTTTATTCTGTGGTTCTATAATAATTTTGATATAATCTTGGTTTCATTTTTCTTTTCTTTCTTTTTTTAAAGAACTGTGTATCCTTTAAAAAGTATATGTTCTGAAAGAATTAAAACTGTCTTGGAAAGGTTTCTGAGAAGAACATAAAATTGGGAATAAAGACACCCCCCACCCCCCAAAATAATTCTAGAAAGATGGAAGCGCACTTAAATCCGGTCAGCCCAAAATTTAGCTTCAAGCTACAACAACTATAAAGATAGCATTTTTTTAAAAAAAATTGAACCACGATCAACCTGCCCATAGCCTGTTCGCTTGGAGATGTATGTGTATATGTATGTGTGTGTGTTTATGTATATACAATGCACACATATATACACAAAAACACATAAATGCATATATGGCAAAATATGGATTTTGGAAGGAATTGGCTATTTTTTGGAAGAGATTGTGTCCAAGACACAAGATGGTTTTGGTAAATAAAAAAAACATGCATACATATATGTACACAGAAATCACAGAGAGCCTCATCGCAAAGTTAACTTTTTTGTAATTTGAATGAATTGGGTTAAGCCTAGTTGTCCGAGTTCCTCTATCTTGTTTGTATATTTGCAAGCTCTTTGTATTATAATACTTGTTGATATTTTCCCTTTTTTAAAGAAAAAGAAAAAAACCCATTTGAATTCAGCATGACAAAAAAAAAATAACACTACTGTTGGCACTTATAGATAATGTGGTTGATTCAGTACCTTAGAGTTTACAGTTTTTTGTGTTTTAAAGAAAAAAAACTGAAGGTTTTTTTTAAGTGCAACATTTCTGTATACTGTAAAAGTTATAATAACTGAAAACTGTTTGGTCCAGTCTTTGTGTGTTATATTCCAAGGAAAAAAATTGAAAGTATTCAGAAATTAAAATATTATTTGATATCTGACCATTTGTATGACTCTCCTAACTCTCTTGGTGGGGAATGGGTGATTTATGTGTGCCACTGTTTTTCTTCTCTTTATATACTTTGAATTACTTAGATCTGGTCAAAAATCATTGTCCAAAGGAAGGTTGGATTGCAGTTCTATTTGAATATGCAGAATGAAAGGAAACATTGGTGGTGACAGGGAAGGCAGTGAGATTCAGCCTGCCAGTCAGAATTTTTCTTTTTTTTCAAAACACAGCAAAACAAAAAAAATTAAATTTCCAAAATGTTGCCTGGAGTATGTTTAGCCCTCCTCCCCTCCCCGCTTCTGTAATCACAAATAATTTAATTTCACAGAATGATTAGGGAGAAGAAGAAGAGGGGGAAGTTACTTCTCCCCCTGAAGTGTAAAAAGTAGGAAACGTCACTCTAGATTATGTTTTATTATTTAATTGCGAAAGATCACAATATTAGGATGGATGTGAATTGTAAAACTAATCGGATCGCCGGATCGCCGGTTGAAGTGATTGGGGGGTGCTGCATTGTCTTGCATTGTTTGTGGTCATTTTAAAGGTGTGAAATTGTTCTTCCAGGGGATAAGAGAATATTTGTATAGGTTCAACTTCTTTCTCCCCTCCCCTTTTTTGGTAAGGAAGAGGGAAAAGTATACAGTGTTTAAAAAAAAACCTTCTAGAAGGATCTGCAGAAACAGGGTACTTAAGGACACCTCTTAACCTCCAGGGTGAGCATTGAACTTAATGGGATGTGCTTCAAAAAGAGAAGGTTTTCCTATATAGCCTGTGGCCTTTTGAACCAGCCTGGGCAAATTTTCTGCTTGGTTAGGCCTCTGGGTTCTAATATCGCCACCCACCCCCCACCCACCCCGATCCCTTCCTTCCCTTCTGATCCGATGTCCTTTAAGAGCGGCTCCTCTATTTTTCTTTTTCTTTTTTTCATATTGTTGTGGTGGATGGCATTTCTTTGTGCCTGATTCTGAAGGGGGCAGCTGGTGACTCTCTTTTCTAAGATTCACACCCCCCCTCCCAATTCCAAAACGTCGGGGAGAAAGATGGGGCTGCTTTGAGGAGTATTTAGCAAAGGAGCTGGTGTTTAGCATCGTTTTCAGAAGCTGGGCTTTGTTGCATTCCTTGGTGATCTGATGCCTCGGTTTTGTTTTGTTTTCCCCCCCCCCCCCCATCAGACAGAGTTTTCTTCCTGGCCTTCCTCTAATTTAAGAAGGGAGAAAGGTCCCCCAAGGGACTCAAGGCAACCCCATGCAAAATCTTCTCTTTCCTTCCTCCCCTTGTCTTCAAATGCCTGGGCCTTGGAAGTTGTCAACCTTCTCCATGCTCAGTTTTAAAGCCAGCTATTGGGCTGAAAGAGGCTTGGGAGAAGGGCCTTGGCAGGGCCTCAATGTTTCTCCAATTAGGACATCTCTTCTGCCACTTGTCCCTGCCAATCAGAAGCCTCCAAGGTGGATCACCTTGGTTTTGACCCAAGGCTGGAGAAAGGGCAGTTGAGAGCAGTTTAAGGAAAGTTTTCCTTCACTTGCTGGGATTTGGGGCAAAAAACCAGAGCCTCCCAAGTGACCAATCCCAAGAATTGACTTGAAGGATGGAGAGTTGGGTAGAGATGCCTTAAAGGGTTGGGGTAGGGGTTGAAATTGAGGGTATTTCTTTTTTTTTTTTAAAGGCTGGCAAATAGGGATAACACTTCCCCTCCCCCCAAATCCTCTGAGCTTATACTTTACATGAAAGAGAAAATTGAAGGCAAGGATTCTCCACTTTGAGAAGGAGGAAGAAAGAAGCAAAGGATAGAAGTAGATTTAGACAGGGGGCTTTAAAGCACTTCTATCTTCCTGCTACTCCTCCTTTCCTCTTCCTCCTCCTCTCTCTTCTTCCTCCTTCCTCTTCCTTTTCCTTCCTCCTTCCTGCTCCTCCTCCGCTTCTGCTCTTCTTTCTGGATAGCAAAGATCAATAAAAAGAAACCCTCATTTCGCACTTGTTATTCCTCCTCATGCCCCCCCGCCCCAACATTCGTATCCCTTTGCCTTTGGCCCCATCCAATAGTTCTCGGCACAAAGAAGGGGAGAGGGGAGTCAGAGGACAGCTCTAGTAACCCTCTCGCTAAAGCAAAAGGGTCAGGGAAAGGCGGCAACCATTTTGCCAAAGCACTCTCCTCCCCCCCCCCCCACACCTCCAACCTTGCAGGCCTAGCGCTTAGGAGTTTTCAAAGGCGCCTTCGGGCAACTTGACCTAGCTGGTGGGTCCGGCGCTCGGGCATCTTTCAGGAGCCGAGCTTAGGGGAGTCTCGGAGTGAGTGAGTGATGCGAACCTCCCCCCACCCACCGTGGAAAAACTGCCCCAACATGGCGTCTCCCGTCCCCCCAAGGGCCTTTGCAGGAAAAAAAAAAAACCCAAGCCCGGAGATCTGCGTAAGGAAGCTGGCGGCAGATATAGAGACCTTGGTCTGGCGTTGCAATAATAAAAATAATAAAAATAATAATAAGTCAAGCCTTTCACCTTCTCCCCCCACCATCCTTGTCAAAAGGAGGCCCTTC
>NW_028261382.1:25519983-25612483 GCF_051295495.1 Thamnophis sirtalis
AAAAATTCTCAACTTCCCCTTGAATTGCCGACAGCCCTGGGAGGCCCAGATGCAGCATCTGAGAAGCCCCATAGATTCCCAGGCTTTGCAGCTGGGCGTAGCTGAGGCCTCCAGGCCGTTCTCGGGGTCTCTTCTGTGCAGGTTGGCTTCTGCTCAGCCTGTGTGTGTGTCTGGGTGTGTGTGTGTGTGAATCAAACCCCCTGCAAAAGAGACGTGGTTTGTTTCAGCTTTCAGGTTACGCCTCCCGCTTTGTGGTGACCCAGAATGGAAGAGGGTGAGTGCTCACACCTGATTAAAGAACATTTAAAGAAGACACGTGGGAACGGCATGTGTGTGAGCAACTTCAAACAGAATGCCTCCCAGGGCCCTTGGACTTCCTCCAACTTTATTACAGCTATTAATTAGCCAAATGATATTTTTGCCCCTCTGGCTGTGAAAATCCACGGCTGTTTTGGCTTTATGACCTAGTTAGGATCTTCCATACCTGGAAGACAGAAGCAGCCCAGCGTGAACCTTTGTGCAAGTTACTCTGGGACCTGGAAGCTCAGGAGTCAGTCCTTGTCTCTGGAAGCACGCACACGCGCGCGCGCGCACGCACACACACACACACACACACAAACACACACACACAAACACCATTGTAGGTAATTGTGCTCCTGCTAAGGATTCTGCGAGGAATACTTTGGTATTCATATGTTTTGTGTCGTCGTCATCATCATCATCATCTTTGTTAAAAGATGAGTCTGGGCAACTGAATGGAGCTAGCAGAGTGTTTTAATGGCCGGATGCCTTTCCTGTCACCAATGCGGAGTTTTGTTCAGCAGATATATCCTCATTGTGCCCAGAGAGAGAAAAATAGCTGCCTCTACCTAGGCTTGAACCCACAGCCTCCTGATTGTAAGGTGAGAGCTGCACCTCTAGGCCACCACACCACTCCATGCGCTCAGAGTATTGGTACAAAAAGAAAGCAAGTTTTTAAACCTGCTGCTTTGGCTGTTTGTCAAAACTCGCCTCCTTCCCAATCTCTCTTCCCCCTCCAAGAACAATGAATGGCTGTTTTTCCCACCCTCAGGTGATGGCAATAGACTTCTATACTGCTTCACAGTGCTTTCCAGCCCCCTCTAAGCGGTTTAGAGAGTCAGCTTCTTGCCCCCCAACAATCTGGGTCTTCATTTTACCCACCTCGGAAGGACGGAAGGCTGAGTCAACCTTGAGCCTGGCGAGATTTGAACTACCAATTACAGGCAGCCGGCAGGCAGCAGAAGGAGCCTGCAGTACTGCACTCTGACCACTGCGCCACCATGATGCTTGGTGGGATGGAGAACTAAACTGCCGAGGCCAGCCGTCCTGTTCTCCTCACCGCCTGTGTTAAGGACAGGCCTGCTTGTCCACCTCTCCCAGAACAGGGCTCGGGCTTTGGGGCGGGGCAGGGCAGGCCTTCTGCCTCTGCAGCACCAGAGGAAAATATTTGAGGGTCGCAAGGAAGACCCTTTGCGCTTTTCAGCCCTGCTTGCTTGCAAGACTTGAGCTGTAACCCGGCTGCCTTTCTCCGTCAGCCGTTGCTGTAGAGGGCCTCCTGCGGGAGGGAACATCCCAGGGCAGGGAAGGCGGTGGATTCGGGCCTCTTTCCTGCCAAGAACTTGCCTGATGCTATCTTGCACATTTTTGAAATGGCTCCATGAGTGTCCCTTTCAGTCCAGGGGTGGCGCTTTAATGTATCCTTTGTACTTTGTTCTTAATTATCCTTTTGGAAATCTCTGCCTTGAGCGCCTTCCAAATCTTATGGGAGGTATAATGTAGTTGGGAGTAGGTGCCTACTCCTCTTTGCCAGTTGCTTGAAAAAATTACTACGTGCCTCCAGGACATGTTAGTTTCTGGTCTGTTAGAAGTTGGATTTTATCACGATGCAGTTGTACCTTTTAGGACACACTGTGCAAAATAATAGGTTTCCCCCACTGATGTAGCAGAAGTTTAAATGCATTTTGTTAATGAAAGTTAAAATAAAATTGCCTGCCTTTTTCAGCTCTTCCTTCCTTAGCTCAAGCAGGAGACCCTACTATTCCAGACAAATGATTGTCCACTCTCTTCTTAAAAACCTCAGTGATGAAGCACCCGCAATGTCTGGAGGCAAGCCATTCCACTGATTGATTGTTTATTAATAAGATTTATAGGCCGCCCATTCCCCTTCTCCCTTCATGCAGACGTTCCTGGCTGCCCACATCATTCCCTTGTCCTGCTGCTGAATGGGAGGAGAAGGAGCTGCTGGAGAGGAAGTGGGGGCTCTCCATATCATGCAGTTGCTATGGTTGGTCCTGACCCCCGAAGCATTCTTCCTGAGTCTCTTGCCAGGCTGGTTATATCGACTCTCACCCAGGTCTCTGCCCCCTTTACGGACCTCTTAGGAATGGGGTGAGGTCCACGGTAGACAGTTTAAAGTTGAAAGTATGGGGGTTTGAGGATATAACAACAGAGTCAGGTAGAGCACTCCAGGCATTGACCACTCTGTTGCCGAAGTTGTATTTTCTGCAATCGAATTTAGAGCTGTTTACTTTGAGTTTGTACTGATTGTTTGCCCATGTATTATTATTATTATTTTTAAAAATATATATTTAATTTAAAGCAAACAAAATCCTTCCTTACATGCTGTAGAAAGTGTATCAGTTGGTTACAAAAAGTCTTTTGTGCATCTCTTCCACAGTCAACAAACATACTTCATATTAACTCAAGAATTTTAACTCAAATATTTAAGCATGTCACCATCATATCTCCATTTTCATTTGACTATAATTGTTTAAACGTCCTTCATCATAAAATATACCAAAGTTTAATACAACCACATACTGGCCTTTCAATTACTATTTCTAAAATCCTCCACTAACAGAATCCTTATGTCCTATTCTAGCTAAACATCCATAATATTTAATAAGAAAGTTTTCTAATCCTCCTTTCCAAATCACTGTTTAAAATTTACATCCAGTTTCTATAATACCCATTTCTATATATACGTTGTTATTCTTATCCCTCCTTTATTTGACTATATCCTGTATCATTTCCCCCCTAATAATCGAAACTTTAGCTGCATCTAAGTTGGTTCCCTTTTTTAAAATTAAGTTTTATGTATAATCCAAAGGGATTTCTAATCTTCCTTACCTGGGTACCATTCCATATTCATATACAATTATACTCATCATAACAGTAGACATTGTATACATTAATAACATTATCAATTATTTATTTAAACTATATCTATTGTAAATAAATTTCACTAAGTTTAACTAGTTTTAAATTCTATTCTTCCATCTATCAACCTGTATCTTTCCAATAGCAAAACAGTCTCATATCTTTTGCCATTTGTGGTGCCAGTCCTCTAATCATCTCCTTGATCAACTTTGTATGGACTCCTCTTAGCAACTCCTTACTTATAAGATCTCTCGTGTAATCTTGATGCCCTTCTTCTGTTTCCTTAATTAGCTTATCTTTTATTGTCAGTAGTGTTATCCATGCTAATTGCTAATGAGATTTCACTCTTTAAATCCATAGATTCTTTGTTTTCTTCTTCTTCTGTGTCTTGCCCTATGGGATAAATTTCCCCTCCCTTTAATTCTTCTTTCAGTATTCCACTCTTTCCATTTTCAGAGACCGACCAATCACCATAAATATCAGCAAATTTAATCTCTTTATATTCATTTTTTGAGTTTTAACCACCACATTTTGCATTTGATGAACATCTTCAACTTCTTCATCATATTTTGTTGTTATGTGCTCTAAGTCTTCCAACTTCTCGTCTATCCTCTCATATGTATTTGATAATTTCTGTATTTCTGAAAATATCTTTTGCAAGCTCAAGGTTTCTGTTTGCTTTTGCAATTGTGCCATTCTTTCCAGCTAACAAACACAGCTGCTCTAGCTTGGAAGGTTAAAAAAATGAAACATAGATTCACAAAAACGTTTGTTTTCACTTTTCTCTGGTTAGAGATATACTTCAAAGGGACATCTGTGTGCTTCCCTTCTTATCACTCTCTATAACCAAGCAGTAAGACCTTACAGTGCCAAGCCAAAACAATCAGCAAAGAAAAAAATGTTCCATTTCCAGTACACAAGCTCCAATAAACAAACTCTCCAGCCTCTGAGCAGCAGTGTTACCATTGCAAATATTATTTCTTTTGTATCTTTTTTGTATTTCAAGTTAAAAAAAGAGTCCAATATTTAAATGAGTTAGAAAAACATCCACAGCAATGAAAGAGGAAAACTTTAGTCCATAGGTTACAGAGAACAATAAAACAAAAAATAGAAGAAGAAAGCTTAATCCATCTGATTCAAAAGGTTTGCATAAATTCCATCCATGAAGATAGCATTTAAAAAGTAAGATAACCACTGTCCAAAACCATTCCAAATTTAATTCCGCCACTTAATTCTTCTGTTCTCCAATTTGGATTAATGTTAAGTTTTTTATAGGCAGTCTCTTTTTAAAACAGTAAAAGTTCCTCACCAGTTGGAAACACTTTCTCTTTCCATATCCTTCCGTTTTGGAGCCGCCCCGACTTTGTCAGCCTTGGCTGGATTTTTTGCCGCCGGCTTGAAGAACTTCTCTTGCATCTATCAGGGACTTTGCAATGTCCCTGAGGTCAGCAAGACGTATTCTTCTTGTTCACCGTCTCTGCGGGACGGTTTAGGTCCAATTGGACCACCCAGCGGCAAAAGTATTGGCTGCGGTCTCGGAGCATCGAGACCGCACGTCCATATCGGCGCGACGTTGGCTCCTCCCCAAACCAGTGGATTTTGCCCGTGTATTATTATTATTTTTTAAAAAAATATTAAAAGTTGAGGCTGAAGAAGTCGTTGACAGGTAAGACGTTGTAGCAGACAATTTTGTGTACTGTGCTTAGATTGGACCACAGGCAGCGCAGTTCCAGATTGTCCAAGCCCAAAATTTAGGGCCTGGTGGCATAAGGGATTCTATTGTGAGCAGAGGAGCAGAGGACTCTTCTTGTGAAATACCTCTGGATCCACTCAGTTGTGTTAATGTCCGATGTACAGTGTGGATTCCAGGCAGACAAGCTGTATTTGAGAATTTGCCATTAGTGGAGCAGGAGGAATAGAAGAGGGGAGGGCTTGGAGTGGGGGCTGGGTGAGAAGCTCTGGCAGGGCAACATAGGTCCCATCCCCTACTTCATCAGGGTTCTAACCCAGCTCCCCAAACACAACAAACTCAATGATTCCTTTATTAGGAGCTCCAGCAGACCAGGCAAAAGGAGATGGGAAGGCCGGCAAAACTTTGCCTGAAACACTCAGAGGCCTCTGGGGCAGGGGTGGGTTCTGGCCGTCTCCACCGCTTATTTGCTCATGGATGCGCCACGTGTGTGCATGTTTGATGCGCTCATGCGCAAAACAATAAAAAATGCTCTGCGTATGCTCAGAAGCAAAAAACAAGATGGCGCCACCTATGGCACTGCCCGGAGAACAGGTTCGGGAGTGTAGCAGGCCTGGATCGCTGCTGGTTCCAGCAACCCAGGCCGCCAAAACACAACCGGTGCCACTGCTGTGCGGGAAATGAAGACAAGGAGAATTGGCTTTGATTTGTCCCTGGGGCCCCCAGAGAATGCAGCTCGGTCTAAACAGGCTGAATCGGTCAAGGTGGAAGTCAGCTGACTGCTAGGAACCCCTGACTTGTGGTTTGAATTTATTGTCAAAGTAGGATTTACTTCAACTGCTTTCATACCTTTTCTAATCTTGTAATATTTTCTAATAAGATGTCGTTTTGTCTGCGTTTCTATATGCTGGTAGCCATCTGGAGTTCCTACGATAAAATGGGCAGCCCCATAAAAATTAAATAAACAAATAACACTGTAAATGCAGGCGCTCTGGGCTGGGCATCTGGGCGCATTCAGAACCCGACCATGAGGGTGGGGGGAGGGGCACAATGGGACTCATACCTTTCGGACGGCCTTTTCCCTACAAGCTCAAGCAGGCCACCTGAGGGGTCAGCTTGATTAGTTGTAACCCTGGTTGGCTTTAGGGAGCTGGGTACATAGTGCAGAACCCAGGCCCATGTTGCTGTGCTTGGCATCAGGCCGCCCTGTCCTGTCCCCTGAAACTCCAAGGGCCTGATCATTGTATTGGCTGACCTGCACAAGTTGCTTCTCTTGGAAATAGATCCACCTCCCTCCCTCCCTCCCTCTGAAATCTTGGTGTTTCTGGTTAATATTGGGCTGAGTGGTGGATTAAACCTAAAGGAAAGACTTTCAGGCTGATTGCCAAGAGCCAGGGGAACAGGCTGCCACATGAAGTGGTGTGTTCTCCTTCAAGGAGAGGCTGAATGGTCATCTATTGGAGGTGTTAAGCGGGAGAGTTGGACTAAATGACCTCAAGGACTACTTTCAGCACTGGGAGTCTGTAGTCCTGATGTTGGCTTCTCTCTTTCTTTCAGCTGAGCCTGCAGATCTATTGAAGGTATTAGATTTCCATAATTTACCCGATGGCATCTCAAAAACGACGGGCTTCTGCACCAGCAGGCGGTCTTCCAAGGGAGCAGATGTGGCCTATCGCGTCACCAAGGATGCCCAGCTGAGTGCCCCAACCAAGCAGCTTTTCCCTGGTAAGAGAGGATATTTGTGGCTCAGGGTGCAACTGTGGGGGTCCTTGGTACTCTCTAGGCTGGGTTGTTGGCTTGCAGATATTCATTACCCAACTAGGCAACCTCTTCCATGCTAAAGACCCAACTCCCAGACAGGATAGCACCTTTTCCCTTTCTAGGAAAGCAACAGTCCTTAGACTTATATACTGCTTTAAAGTGCTTTTACAGCCATCTCTAAGTGGTTTACAGAGTCAGCCTCTTGCCCTCAACAATCTGGGTCCTCATTTGACTGACCTCGGAAGGACGGGAGGCTGAGTCAGCCTTGAGCCTGTTGACATTCGAACTGCCAAATTGCAGTGAGCCGGCAGTCAGCAGAAGGAGCCTGCAGTACTGCACTCTAACCACTGTGCCATCATGGCTCTTTAGGATACTCGTGTCCTGCAGACAGACAGCCTGGGGCCCTGGACAGAACCTGGCGCTTCCATTATTTCCTTTCCTGCTTTGCCCAGGTGGACTTGGGTCCTGCTTGGCCCCCAGAGCCCCCCCCCCAGCTGGGCTTGTGGTGGGTGAGGGAGATGCTGGCTTTCTGAGCAAAGTTGGGACACTGCCACGCTTCTCTTCAGCCGGGGCAGCACCTCGCTTGGGGTGGATCTGGAAGTCCTCTTTGACAGAAGCCTGAGGAATGTGGAGGGAAGCAGCGAGTTGCTTTGATCCGGTGGCCAAGATGCCAGTCATTTTCTCCACATAATCTGAGGCTTTTGGCCCTGGGCAAGAAAAGGGGGCTGGAAGTTACGGATAGGCACAGAAGGGGTTTTGCGTGCAAAACTGTTGCCCCCTCCCCCCCTTGCCGGGAAGAGGCATCCTGGGTTTTGCTGGGCTTCCCCTCTTTTCGTTGAATAAGTTGCCTCCTGCAAGGACCTAGATGTTAGTTCAGCTCCAAACAAGCAAATGAGTGGATGGAGATCAAGACCACAGAGGTCATTG
The DNA here is from genome assembly GCF_051295495.1 of Thamnophis sirtalis. Taxonomy (NCBI): domain Eukaryota; kingdom Metazoa; phylum Chordata; class Lepidosauria; order Squamata; family Natricidae; genus Thamnophis; species Thamnophis sirtalis. The sequence goes on from NW_028261382.1 coordinate 25,527,542, forward strand.
CAGAGCCTTTCCACAAGGAAACGCAGGCTGGGGAACCACACAATCAAAGGCTCTGGAGGGAAAGTGACACGTAGCTGCACAAATGACACTCCGGCAGGCTGCAGTTGGGGCTAATTAGAAGGTTCGCTTCCCTCAGCTGGTAGTTTGAGGATCCTGTGTGTCGCTGCTCTGGCCTGTTGTTTGACCTGGAATGCTACGACCCACACCCTTTGTATGGGAGGGGGAGATTCCTCAGCGATCCTAAAGGATCCCAAGTCCATGTGGAGCGAGGCTGTGTGTGTGCGTGTATCTGGGTGGACATGGAAGTATTCCCCATCAATCATACCAGTGCTAGCAACAGCCCTTAGATTTATATATCGCTCCACAGGGCTTTACCGCAGGGCTCCCCAACTCCTGGTCTGTGGCCTATTTGGAAGTGGACGAAGTGCCTACACATGTGCAGTTCGACTTGTATGAGAGGCGGGCTGGTGTGTGTGCACATGAATGCAGATCAACATGCTCAAATTGAGCTGCGCAGACCTGGGCATGCACACCAGTCTGCTGCTCGTGCGGCTTGGTTCCCCTCTAGCCCCCCTCTCCAGCTCGGCTGCCAAGCTGCAAAGGTGGGGATCCCTGCATCACATCCCTCTCTAAGTGGTTTACAGAGCCAGCCTCTGGCCCCCAACAATCTGGGCCCTCATTTCACTCACCTCAGAAGGTGGGAAGGCTGAGTCAACCTTGAGCCAGTCAGGATTGAACTGCTGGCAGTGGGCAGAGTTAGCCTGCACTGGCACCCCACAGCTCCTAATGCAACATCTGATTAGCTACAGCAATAGCAATAGACTTATATACCGCTTTACATACGCTTCCCTTTCCAACGTCTGGAAGAGACTGGAGAGTCACTTGTCTGAAATGGTATAGATTCTCCTGCTTGAGCAGGGGGCTAGACTAGAAGACCTCCAAGGTCCCTTCTGGTTCTATTCTGATTCTGCATCTAAAGTCTCAAAGCAGGCCTTCCTCATTCAGTTGACTTTTTCAACTCATTGCCCTGCCATTGTGGCTGCAGGGCAAAGGTTGGTGATTCCCTTTGGGAGAGAAACGGACCCCATTCTCTGCTCTGCTCCCTTCTCTGCTTCCAGCGTCTCCATTTCCTGAAGATTTCTCCATCCTGACCACGGTGAAAGCCAAGAAGGGCGGCCAGGCTTTCTTGATCTCCATTTACAACGAACAAGGCATCCAGCAAGTCGGTGTGGAGCTGGGGCGGTCCCCGGTTTTCCTATACGAGGACCACATGGAGAAGCCAGGCTCCGAGAACTACCCTCTCTTCCGCGGCATCAACCTCTCGGATGGCAAGTGAGTGACGCAGAGGAAACGGGGGGGTTGTGGGTCAGGCGAGGGAATTCCAGGTCTCCTTTCTTTGGGTGTTTAATGGACTTCTTCGGGAGATGATGAGGTCAGCTCAAGAACCCAGACAAAATGGCCCGATCGGAGGGAAAAAGAGGGCAAAAGAAAAGAGCAGGTCATAAAACATCGAGTTGCAGACAAGCATTCACAGAGCTAACACCTGAATCCAGGTTAACGCCACGTGCGAGGCCCCAGATAAACAATAGCATAGCAATAGCATTTAGACTTACATACTGCTTTACAGCCCTCTCTAAGCGGTTTTACAGAGTCAGCCTGTCATTGGAGCTTAACCCGAAATCTTCAAAAGTGTTCTAATAATTTTAACATAAGAAGTTGGGTACCAATAGAAGAGACTATTTGTAGCTCAGGGCTGAAGTGTACAGTCCTTGATACTCTCCGAGCCTGGTTGTTTTCTTGCAGACGTTTCATGATCCAACTAGGTAACATCATCAGTGCACCATCAACATCATCAAGTCCAGCTTTTTTACAAATATGAAATAGATATCACACCAATAGCAGTAGCTCTTAGACTGAAATGCCTCTTCATGGTGCTTTCCAGCCCTCTCTAAGCAGTTTACAGAGTCAGCCTCTTGCCCTCAACAATCTGGGTCCTCATTTGACCCACCTTGGAAGGACAGGAGGCTGAGTCAACCTTGAGCCTGGTCAGATTCGATGTGCCAAATTGCAGGCAGCCGGCAGTCGGCAGAAGGAGCCTGAAGTTCTGCACTCTAACTACTATGCCACCGCAGTGCAGTGCAAACAATATTGTGGCTTATATGGCCGCCTACTCTGCCCAGTGTGATAAGATAGTGGTTGAGTTCCCATCCGATGTTGAATCCAAAGTCAAACTGGAGTCCGCAAATCCAAAGTAACCCCCCCCCCCCATGGCTCTGGCTCCTTGTGTATATGCGTGAACCCCTCCCATCCACTTGCCACTTCTCTGTATCCAGCTGCAACCATTAGGGGAAGCTTCCTTGTGGAAGGTGGCTTGGAGGGGCAGGCAGAGGCTGGGCCACCCTCTCTCTGGAGCGATTCAGTTTGGGTTCTCCAGTGGCTTCTTGTAGCCTTAGAACAGGGGTGTCAAACACAAGGCCTGTGAACCTGATCCAGCCCACGATGGGGTTGGATCCGGTCTGCAGGGTCATCCTAGAAAATGTCAGGGGCCAGCCCGTGTTGCTTTGGCCCAGTCTACCCAATGCAAAGAGCAAACATGCAAGCAGTTTGGGGAATGGTGTCAAGCTGGCCATGCCCACCCAGTCGGCCACGCCTGCCCAGCCCCTTGAAGTCAACCCCAGCCCTGATGCTGCCCTCAGTGAAATTGAGTTTGACACCCCTGTGCTAGAAGACACTGATCTGCCATTCAGGAGATCTGCGTGGAAAAGTCTCCCTTTCCCTCTCTCCAAGCCATGGCAGAGGTGAGCCAAAAGGAAATTGAATTCTGGGTCTCTCCAGGGCACGTTTTCTTTGAAGTCTGAAGGTTTTGTTTCTGCCAGATGTGGCTGGAAGTGCTTCTGGGGTTGTCATCGCTCCTTTGGCTGCTTTGCCTACGCAGGGGAAGATGGCTGCCTGAGCTTGCCGCTCAGGCTAGAAGAGAGATAATTTCGCTTAGTTTAAGCCTCTGCCGACTGCCATTTCTGTGGATAAGCAGAACCTGGATGAAGAAAATCTAAGACTCTCTCAGAGGTCTGTTTGTTATCTGGAGAGACGCTTCCCAGTTGGCTTTGGGCAATCTTCTGTGGTGTCAGATGGCTTTTTAGGCGGCGCCCCCCCTCCTCGCGAACGGCAGTCTTTCAACGCGGAGCGGCGTTCTGTCTCGAGGGTTGGCGTTTGCCTGGAGGGGCATTGTTCTGATGGCTTAGACTGTTTCTGGCGGTGGCGTGCGGCCTTTGAGCGACGCCCCCCCTTTTTCCCCGCGGACGGGAATTTTTCAACTGGCGGCATTCTCTGATTGAACTCTGATTGCTACGGCCTGCTTTCTCCTGGCGAGACGCCGTTGAGCCCTGCTGCCGTCTTGGGGGGTTACTGAGTCAAGCGCTAACCCCCCCTTCCATCACGGCCTTTCTGACTCGGACTCTGACCACCATTGCTGCGGACTGACTGTTGGGGTTCTGGCCTCTGTAGCTAGCCCTCGCGACTCCCGCTGTTATTGCTGCTGCCATCCATGATTATTTCCAGACGTGCCTTTCCAGACGGCGCTGCCCCCTGACTGTCTTCCATCTTGACCGTTCCCACTCTCGCCTTCGCCCCTAAGACCATCATTTTGGAAAGAACTGGACGCGTGAGATCAACTGCTTGTCGCCTTTCCATCGCCATAAATTGGGTTCTGGCACGACCCCTCCCCCCTCGCCCCCTTCCCTCTGCTTTCTCATCTGATCCTAATTTAACAACGCGGACACGGGGGCTCCCCCCCCACCATTTTGGCTGCTGAGGCTCGGCCATGGAGTCCTTAGACCTCCGTCTTTGCCAAGAGTTCTGCATGCCACCCTGTGTTTACAATCTTCACAGAAAGGGAAAGCGGAGGACGAAGAAGACGTGGGTAGGGAGCTTGTCCCCCTCCCCTCTGACCGGCGTCAACCCCCTATCCACTTTAAACTTTAGAGCTTTGTATTTCCTACTGGATCCTGCAGAGGAGAACCTTCTGAGCGCAAAGACATTCCTCTCTTATTTTACTACTAACTTTATTTATTTAAAAACTGCGCTCAACTGCTTGGCGGTCCCAGAACGGCGCCCATCTTGTTGCTGAGTGAAGGAGTGATTGTAGGTATGGATGGTTGAGAGAATGTTCCCACGTGTTTTTAAACTTAAATTTTTAAATTTTCTATTCTGCATCACTGTATATTTTAATATTTTATTATTAGTGGGGTATGTGTGCGGAGAATGTCTGGTCGGTATGCATGAGGGGATCGAGAGTGCGGCCTGGAGCCCCCTCCACTGAGTGCAGAAGCAGAAGTGGATGGGGGCCCGGTTCCACCTCTCGTCCCAGAGTGTATGATACGAATGGCCTGCTGGGGAGAACGGGGGCTGTGGGAGGGGAGGGGGGGTCTATGGTGGTGGGGACGGGCCGGAGCATCCCAGTCATGGTTGGGAGAAGCAGGTACGATGGGAGTTTCAGGGCGGGCCATTACCGGGGAAGGAGGGCTCGCTATGTTACGGCCCTGAAAACTCAACCCTAGGACCAGGTGGCAAGACATGCCAGGGCCCTGGCCTCAAGTTGCTGCTGCTAAATGCCAGGTCTGTGATTCAGAAAGCTCCCCTCATCCGGGACTTAATATTAGACGAGGGGGCAGACCTGGCATGTATTACTGAGACCTGGCTGGGCCATGAGGAAGGAGTCCCCCTCTCTGAAATGTGCCCAGAAGGGTTTCAGGTGCTGCACCAACCACGACATCAGAGAAGGGGTGGGGGAGTGGCTGTTGTCATCTGAAAATCATTAGCACCTCGTAGGATCCCTGCTCCAGAGACTATCGGGTGTGAGTCTCTGCTGGTGAAACTGGACCTTGGGGGTCAAGTGGCCTTGTTGTTAACGTACCTACCTCCCAGCTGCGTTGCAACAGCCCTGCCTTCGCTCCTGGAGTCAATAGCCGGTTTGGCGGTTGAGTTCCTCAGACTTATAGTACTGGGGGACTTTGACCTGCCATCTCTTGGTGAACGCTCTGATGGGGCGCAGGAGTTCATGGATTCCATGACAGCTATGGACTTGACCCAGGTAATTCAGGGTCCGACTCATACAGCGGGACACACTCTTGACCTTGTGTTTCTCTCGGGGCAGTGGAGAGGTGATCTGGAATTGAAGGGCATAAAGACCTTGCCCTTGTCATGGTCAGATCACTTCCTACTGAGGCTTGATTTTCTGAAACTACTCCTCCACTGCAGGGAGGGGGAACCGCCCCAGGCGCCTGATGGATCCTTTGAGATTTCAGACGGAGCTTGGGGAAATACCTGACTCCCTTGCCCACAGTCCGACGGAGTCCTTGGTCGCTCTTGGAACATGGCAGCTGAGGCTCTTGATCGGATTGCGCTTTTGCAGCCTCTCCACGGCAGTGGATCCAGGAGGGCCCCTTGGTTTACCGAGGTACTCTGGGAGATGAAGCACCAAAAGAGACGCCTAGAGCGACGCTGGAGGGCCAGCAAATCTGAATCTGACCGAACACAATTAAGAGCCTTTATTAGGACTTATCTACTGATGATTTGGACGGCTAAATGTTCGCATTTCTCCGCTCTCATTGCGTCCTCAGAATCACGCCCGGCCGCCCTGTTTAGGATAACCCGCTCCCTCCTGAAAGGGAGGGATGCGGGCGAAACCTTGCAGGGAAGAGCCGAGGAATTTGTTCAGTTTCTGTCGGACAAAGTCGCTCAGATTCGGACGGACCTGGACTCCACTTGGACAGTACCTGCTGAGATGCCGAGAGTGGATTTCTTGGAGTGAGTTCCAGCTTGCTACTCCTGAGGAAGTGGACAAGGCCATGGGAGCTGTAAGTACCTCCACCTGTTTACTGGATCCGTGTCCCTCCTGGCTGGTTTCGACCAGCAGGGAGGTCACACGAGGCTGGCTCCAGAGGATTGTTAATACCTCTCTACAGGAGGGATCTTTCCCGCTGCCCTTAAAGGACGCGGTGGTAAGACCCCTCCTTAAGAAGCCTTCCAGCTATTCTTAACAACTACCGTCCAGTGTCCAACCTCCCTTTTGTAGGGAAGGTTATTGAGAAGGTGGTGGCCTTTCAGCTCCGACGGACCTTGGAGGAAGCTGATTATCTAGATCCCTTTTAGTCAGGCTTCAGGCCTGGCTACTCCACTGAAACTGCTTTGGTCGCGCTGACCGATAATCTCTGGCGGGCCAGGGATAGAGGACATTCCTCTATCCTCGTGCTTCTTGACCTCTCAGCGGCCTTCAATACCATCGACCATGGTATCCTTCTGCGACGACTGGCAGAGGTTGGAGTGGGAGGCACCGTGTTACGGTGGTTCTCCTCTTACCTCTCAGATAGGTCGCAGTCGGTGTTGGTTGGAGGACAGAGGTTGACCCCTAGGCTCCTAAAATATGGGGTGCCTCAGGGCTCAGTCCTGTCCCTCATCCTATTTAACATCTACATGAAGCCGCTGGGTGAGATCATTCGTCGGCACGGGATCAAATATCATCAATATGTGGACGATACTCAGTTGTATCTGCCCACCCCGTGCCAACTCAGCGAAGCAGTAGAAGTGATGTGCCAGTGCCTGGAGGCTGTTAGGGTCTGGATGGGAGTAAACAAGCTGGCACTCAATCCCGATAAGACCGAGTGGCTGTTGATGTTGCTCCCCAAGAACGGACCAGATATTCCATCTCTTAGCCTGGGGGGCGAAACCCTTTGCCCCTCAGAGAGGGTCCGCAACTTGGGTGTCCTCCTGGATCCTCAGCTGACATTAGAATACCATCTGTCGGCTGTGACCAGGGGGGCTTTTGCCCAGGTTTGCCTGGTGCACCAGTTGCGGCCCTACCTGGACCGGGAGGCACCTCAAATGGTCACTCATGCTCTCGTCACCTCTAGGCTTGATTACTGTAATGTGCTTTACTTGAGGCTGCCCCTGAAGAGTGTTCGGAGACTACAATTGGTCCAGAATGCAGCTGCGTGAGCGATATCGGGTGTACCTAGGTACACCCATGTTACACCTATCCTCCGCTAGCTGCACTGGCTTCCCATCAGTCTCCGAATGCGCTTCAAGGTGCTGGTTGTTACCTTTAAAGTCCTACATGGCTTAGGACCTGGATACCTACGGGACCGCCTCCTGCCACATACCTCCCAACGACCTATAAGATCACACAGATTGGGCCTCCTCCAGGTACCGTCGACCAGGCAATGCCGGTTGGCGACTACTCGCCAATCGGGGGAGGTCTTTCTCTGTAGCTGCTCCGGCCCTGTGGAATGATCTCCCCGCAGAGATCCGGACCCTTCCCACCCTCTCGGCCTTCCGTAAGGCCACTAAAACCTGGCTGTTCCGGCAGGCCTGGGGCTGTTGACCCCAAAATATGGTCCAGCCCCACTTGGAATGGAGTGCATGGTGTGTTTTTAAATCTATCTTTTCTTTCTTCTATTCTTTTTGATTTATTGTATTGTTAGCCGCCCGGAGTCCTTCAGGATTGGGTGGCATACAAATGCTATTAAACTTTGAAACTTTGAAACTTTATAAACATTCAGAACCATTGACAGTCTCAAAAGTTGGTCAAACAATCCAAGCAAAGCAAAGCAGAGATGCCCAGGCATCCATTCTTCGCCTTCTTGACGCCATTTGACGTTGGGTTTTTTGCCTTAAATCTTACTCTTTACTACATAGCTGTTTATTCATTTCACATTTTCCCCTGGAAAATACTTCTGGATTTGGCAAAGCACTTAAGGCCTCTAATACATGAAACTTAAGAGCAAAGACAATTACATGTAAAAATGCCAGTGGAATAATATAACAAGACACGAATCCAGTTACATGCTAAGGAAGCAGCAGCAGCCGTGGAATTAGAGGAGACGTCATCTCACAAATAACATTCATTAGACTTAAAGATATGTCAAAGATAAGCGTGTCTTTTTCCAGCGGGAAAACAGACATTTGTCTTGTGCTATCTTCAATATCTATTTCCCAGAGCTAATGCCTGTTTTTTGCTGAGATATTCCCAGCTTTAAAAAAGAATCCAGCCAGGGCTGCCCTCAGAAACGTTCAGGGCTCAGTTGGTGGCTTGAAGGTTCCCGTCTCCCTTGGGAAGAAGCAGCAATGCAGGAAATGTAAACACGTCTCTGTCATCAAGGGACACCAAGAAGGCTGGAGAGCAGAGGACGCGAATGCCTTCTCTTCGCCCGTGATGGGGCTCCTGCGGGAGGGCACTGAACGTTGACATGGTATACATTCCGAACCACTCTTCCCCCTTGGCCAGAAATTGTTGTCTCTCTGCTTTGGCCGCCACTTCTTGGAATACTATGAAGAAACAACTACCGCATCCAAGTTCATTCTTGTCCCTGTGGCCCTGAAAAGAAGGATACTCAACTGTCCTAAAACTGCACAATAGTTTGAACATGGATTTTGTTTTCGTGAGTAGAGGCAGAGTGAGCTTCTCTAAATCTCCTCTCCAGTGTACAGAAAGAATGAGGACTCTTGAGACCCAAAACTGGGCTTCCTCCATTGCTTTGGCATTTGGCAAGCTTTTTTCTTTTAATATGAACCTTTTCATTCTTACTAAAGAGTCTCTTATATTTACAGATAAGCAAAACAATCTGTTTGTGGCTGGAACAACACAAGACAAATATGAGAATGCAGGAGCCCATAGTGGGTTTCAAATGAATTTAATTTCCTAAGTCAATCTTATCAAATCTGCCTTCCAGAAGTTTTGGAACTGAAATATCCAGAATTCCCAAGGTTGGCCAACACATCTGGAGCTGCCTAATAATCATGGAAAATTGCCATAAATCAGGAGTGGGCTGTGTGCAGTGTGCCAGCCCTCTATTTTTATGACCTCACCTTCATCACAGTTCATTTTTGGCATGATAGGTTTTTGCTCAAATTATTCTTTAACTATTATTTGACCCTTAAATGTTCCAATCACACAATAGGCAGAAATTCATGGAGGTGATAGGCTGTTCATTGTAAGTTAAAAATGAGACATCCACACATGAAAATTCCTGTTTTGCAGCTGCTCACTTGGGGAAATTCCTGGATGAAAATCTGTAGAGATTCTCAGTCATCCAGGTCATGGTTGTCCCAGGGGTGCTTTTTTCTTACAGATCAGCTGTCTGTAAGAAATATAAATCCTTCCTTTCCCCACCATCCAGTCAGAGATGAAGAAACATCTTGGATGATAAGCAAAACGTCTTCGAAGAAAAAAACGAAGTCCAGTTGCCTCCTGAAAAAGCACCTTTGGGACTTCCTGGAGGAAAGTGAAAGTGTAGGCTAAAATGGGTATCATGCTGTCTGATTTATATCAGAGTTTATTTTGGGGGAGATTGCATGGTATGAACGTAGCCAATGGTATTGATTAAACTAGGCTCAGCATTCAATACTTCTTGAGAACTGAGATAATGCCTGTGGTTTCTCCATCCTGCAGTGATACAGGAAGCATCCGGGTAAATGTAATGAGCGGTCAAGGGAAGAAGCTTTCATGCTTGGAAGTTCTAGAAGCTTCCCTTTGGACTGAGGTGGGCATGGGAAGCCAGGACATCTGGACCTTCTTTTGACCTTCTGCTGGGTCTCTTCTTCCCCAGGTGGCATCGAGTTGCTTTCAGTGTTCATAAGAAGAATGTCACTCTGATTTTGGACTGTAAAAAAAAAGTCACCAAATTGCTGGACCGAAGTGACCATCCCATCATTGACGTTAATGGCATCATTGTCTTTGGAACAAGGATCTTGGATGAGGAAGTATTTGAGGTAAGAGGGCGAGAAAGATGGAACTGCCAGGATGTCAGGAATGTGTCTTGAGCACTGAGCATCGGAGAATTTTGTTTCTTGGGATAAGAAGAACAGATTCAGGATGAAAGAAACGGAGAAGAGAGAGAGAGAGAGAGAGAGAGAGAGAGAGAGAGAGAGATAAAGGGGAGAAGTTTGTCACGTTCTATTTTAGAAAGGAAGTCTTGGGAATAAGCCACTATAGAACAGTCTCCATTGCAGAGTTTTGAAACGTAGCTTTGGTTCATGACCCTAACATGAGAGAAAGAGAGGTAGAAACCAAAATTAATAAGCCATGATCAAAGGCTCTCTGTGACCGACTTGGAAGTGGTCCAGAAGGCGGATCTCTCTTTACTGATCTCAAGAGAGCGGTAAACCATCATTATGGCTTAAATCATCATTATGATTTCTGTCACCAAGAAGTTAACTGGCTCGTGTCCAGTTTTGGGTCTCCCTCATGCCATTTACCCTTGAGTAGCCAGCCTTGGGGGTCTGAAGCTCCAGGTTCTGGGCTCACCAATTTGCCTGGCCCACCCCCACCTATCCTCACCTTCCTTTAATTACCTTCTCCATTTCTGCTTCTTGCCCCCAACAATCTGGGTCCTCATTTTACCCACCTTGGAAGGACAGAAGGCTGTGTCAACCTTGAGCCTGGTGAGATTTGAATTGCCAAATTGCAGTCAGCCGGCAGTCAGCAGAAGTCACCTGCAGTACTGCATTCTGACCACTGCACCATATTTGGCTCTCTTCCCTTTCCTTCAGGCTTCCTCCCCCTCACCTTGTTTGGTCCCTTCCGATGCTTTTGAATTTCATTTTGTGGATGGCATTTTTCATTGTGTTTGCAGTCTGATGTTGGTGTGTGCCACCCCCTCTTGTGTCTGCCCCCTCTTTGCCACAAGAGGGGATTGCTTTACGTAGCTTCCAGAAGGTTCTCCAGAAGTTGTGGAGCTGCAGAGTTTGGGCAGCATTAAAATAGGGACACTTGATATTCATAAAAAGCTCTTTGGTTCACTGAGACTTACAGTAAGATAAGGCAGAAACCCTGGCATCTTGTCCAGATAATATTTTTTGCATTTTTCAGATTTGGGGGAAAAAATCAAAATGACATTTTATCATCAAATTGAATGGGAATGATTGCAAGAAGTTGTAGAAGTATTTTCTTGGTTCAACATTGAGTTAAAATCAAGGGCAGAGACTCTGGACAAGAGTCTGGATGAGCAGGTGTGAGTTTCACATTTGTTTGGAAAAATTTTATTTTAAATTTTTCCATAACTACTCTTACATCATTAATCTTACAGTGTGTCATCTGGGTAAAGTCTTTGTTTCATCCTATTTAATAGTTACAACATTTTAAATCTATTTTTATCTCGCCTTTACATTTACATTTCAATTGCCTTTTAATTCAACCCCTCCCCTATAATTCTATGTTCTTTTCCAAATTATTCAATTTTTTGTTTCTTTTTATCTATATTTATTTTCTATCCAGTGATAAAAACATCCCCATATCTTATAATACTCTTCCTTCTCTGGAATTGCCAGTGTTAATCTGTTCATTTCTGCACAGTCTAATATTTTTTTTAACTACCTCTCCCTCTGAGGGAACTTTTCCCATTTTCCAATTTTGTGAAGTTACAATTCTAGCTGCAGTTATTATATGAATAATTAAATATACATTTTCTTTACTATACTTCTCTGGTAAAATACCCAACAATGGGTTTTACATTTTGTTACCCCCGGTTTGCTGTGCATATATCAGAGGTGGGTTCCTACAGGTTCGCACCAACTCGGTAGAACCGGTTCGTCAAATCTACTGAACCGGTTAGAAGAGGTTCCACCAGTGGACCCGGAAAGCAGGAAACACCTACAGAAGAGGTTCCAAAAAATTTTGAAACCCACCACTGGTGTATATCCACTTGCTTAGCCTTCCATGAGCTTTGCACACCTTCTGTGCCTGAATAGGAGAGTGCAGAGCCAGGGTGAGTGGGTGGGCCCACCTGCAATCCCCCTCCAGCCCAAACCGGCTGGATACGACCTCCGTGGATGAGTGTTGTTAAAGAAGGCTTTACAGGAACAGGTAGACCTCAACTTACAACCATTCGTTTAGTGACCATCTCAAGTTACAAAAGCACTGACAAAAATGACTTACAATTGGTAGTCTCACTTAACAACCATTGCAGCATCTCCAGAGCCACATGGCCCAAACTCAGATGCTGGGCAGCAGGTATGTATTTATGACGGCTGAAGTGCCCCGGGGTGGATGTCAGCCTCTGCTTTGTTGCTGCTTCGGCTGTCATTGAAACGGGGAGGGGGGCATGGTATCTGGGAGGGGAATCATTATGTGCTGGAGGAAGTTTCTAGTCGCTGATCTGACCACCTTATTGCACATGTGGAGGAAGGAGTTTCCCGCCAAGGCCAACTGCCCAGCATTCCATCCTGATGAGACTTTTTGACGTTATCTCCCACCTGACAGTTGGGTGCATTATAATTGGACTATGAACGGGGGTGCCAAGGGGAGGGGATTGAATTGTATTTGATATTATCCGCTTTCGCGCCTAATTAACCAGACTCAGCTTTGCTTTGCAACTGTTCATTTATAATTAGTAAAAGTACACTTGATTTCAATTCAAATGGAGTTCAGTGATTTCTTTCCTGATTACTAAATGAAGTCAATGCTGACAGTGGGTCACTTGAGGGCCATTCATGACTTTCCCAGCCAGCTGCCAACAATGGGGAAGTGGATTTGCTTAAAGACTATGTGATTCACTTAACAACCATGGCAGAAAAGATTCTAAAATCAGGTGTGGCTCATCACCACTTTGCTCCACAATGGAAATTCTCCTCTGAATTGTGGTCGTAAGTCAAAGACTATCTGTAGTTCTCAATATATGACCACAGTTTGGGCCAGATTTTCCATCGCTAAATGATGTGGTCATTAAGTGATTCACACCTGATTGGATTACCAATTGCTGGTCATGGTCATTCATCATTGCCATCATTAGACTGTTCATGGTGACCACATGTCCCCGGATGCTGCAACCATCGTAAATCAAGGTCAGTTTCGAAGCACCCAAATTTTGGTCACATGATCAGAGGGACAGTAGTGCAAGGATCTTATGATGGGTTAGAAGTCAAGTGAACAATTAAAAATGTATCCCAAATGTTATTTATTGGCACTGATGGTTGATAAGGGTTGCTGCCAGCATTCTAGGTATCGACCAAGTGTCTTCTTAAGATGTACAATGTTCTGTGTAGCGCAGATTTTGTGGTTCCACTGGAACAGGAAGTTGTAATTTCTTGATGTGTTTTCTAAAATTCTTGGATGACAACGGCTATCACTGTCTTCTTCTTCTTCTTCTTCTTCTTCTTCTTCTTCTTCTTCTTCTTCTTCTTCTTCTTCTTCTTCTTCTTCTGCTTCTTCTGCTGCTGCTTCTTCTGCTGCTTCTTCTGCTGCTTCTTCTGCTTCTTCTTCTTCCTCTTCTTCCTCTTCCTCTTCTTCTTCTTCTTCTTCTTCTTCTTCTTCTTCTTCTTCTCCTTCTCCTTCTCCTTCTCCTTCTTCTTCTCCCTCCTCCTCTTCCTCCCCCTCCTCCTCTTCTTATTAATTTTAAAATAAAAAATTGGCAAAGTACTTGAGGAAAAGAAAGCAAGAGATTCATTTTACTTGGATAAAAATCGTGTTCAGCTAAGTCTCAAAAGAGCCAGTCAATATTTTCTGCTTACATTTTACAGCAAACCCTTTTTGGCCGAAGCAGAGAGTGAAAAGCATGGTCTTTCAATCACAATGTTTCCTCACCTTAAAAAAAATCCTTTGTGAATAATGATACAACAAAGAGTTCCTCCAGTCTCATAGTTTTTGGGGAGACTCCAGGGGTCTGTGGAGCTGAAAGATCGGGGTTGATTTTGACCACTAAATAGCACTCCAGTCAAACATTTTTTCACCGTCCCAAAACCTTGACTTATTTCTTCCAAACTGAGTGCTGTCAAGTATCAGCCAGGCGCCTGTTTAATGCAGGTTTCTGCTTCAGACATTTCTTGAAGCCAGAAAACTTTAGGTGGTGATGCAAAATCCTTTTTCTCCCAGGAGGGAGATGCTGAACGAGAAAGAAAGAAGTACAGTTTTCCACATGCTTGTGGAGAGCAACTAGGTCACTAACTAAAATGACTTTAGGAAGAGCTCTTTTGCTAGTTTAAATCTGCTGACATCACAGTAATCAGATAGACTTCTTCTGCTCAGAGGTTCTGTGAGGCTTCTCGCATTGGCTAGGTTGAAAGCCTATGTTTCCTCCTCTTCTGGCAATATATCAGAATTATCTGAGTGTGTTTAACCCAGTCAACCTGCCTAATTAATCTTCTGTTTACGAAGACACCAGGGCGAATTCTGATTTAATGTTCCTAGTTTGATGAAGGGATCACATTCATTGGCCCCAATGCTCTTCAAAATGGAAAGGGAGCCCGGGGAGACCCCCTCCTTCACCCATGCTTAATGCAGGAATCCCTACTTGGCTCTCCCTTTCTCTCCAGCTCCAGATTGCCAGATAGTTTTAATGCATACTCTGATGGCATTCTGGAAGTTAGCACTGATTGAGGAAAAGGTGCAGAGAAGAGCAACTAAGATGATTAAAGGTCTGGAGACTAAAGCATCTGAAGAACAGTTACGGGATTTGGGTTTGGCTAATCTAAAGAAAAGAAGGACTAGGGGGTACCATGATAGCAGCCTTCCAGTATTTGAGGGGCTGCCACACAGAGGAGGGGGTCAAGCTATTCTCCAAAGCACCAGAAGGCAGGACAAGAAACAATGGATGAAAACTAATCAAGGAGAGAAGCAACCTGGATATAAGGAGAAACTTCCTAACAGTGAGGACAATTAACCAGTGGAACAGAAGTTTCCTCCAGAAGTGGGTGCTCCATCACTGGAGGCTTTCAAGAAGAGACTGGACAGTCATTTGTCTGAAATGGTATAGCATCTCCAGCGGGGGGCTGGATTAGAAGACCCCCAAGGCACTTTCCAGCTCTATTCTGATTGGTGGATAGAGGGATGGATGGATTGAGGATGTCCATAGGTTGTTTGGGGAGTGATGCTGAGACATGTTTTTGTATTATTCACTCTGATTTGATATTATTTTTGTTTAAATTCTGTTTTTGCTGTCATTATTGTTCCCAAACTCTAGGAGTTCTTGGTTCCATATACATCTAGTCAATTAGGCAGCCCAGAAATCCTTTCTTGCTTCCCTGTTTTGATCACATTTTCTTTGCCTGCTATGCTTCCTTCTGGGTGATCCCTCTTAAGTGCTGTTCGGTCCGTTTGTTTCCATGTTGTCCTGTACTTGAAAAGGAGAAGAAATCCGCATCTCTAGGCCATTGTAGGGTTCTGAAGGCTTGGTTCTTCCTATGGTGTTGGGCCAGAATATGGACTGTGTCTCTTGGATTGTAGCATTATCTTGGTTAGCGTCCTTAGTTGCCAGTTCCCTTTGTTTATGTTGATGCTGCATCTGTTTTAACTATGGGGTTCAGTTCATTTCTATGATACCCCAAGTGGTTCTGGGTTGGGCAGTAGGTCGAACCAAACGAATGAGTGGATAAATGAAAACGTATTTAATAAAGATGCTAGAGTCATAAGAAGAAGTGGTTGGCCAAAAAGTCAGATCACTTCCTGTTGCACGGAACTTCTAAACCCAGTTTTATCCCAAGTTTTGGAGGTGAGTTAACCATCCAGAGGAAGGGTCATACCTATCTTGGCATTTGAAGGAACTGGAGAGATAGCAATAGCCCTTAGACTTATATACCGCTTCACAGTGCTTTACAGCCCTCTGACAGGATAGAGCTGAAGAAGCTTCTTGGATGAGCAGAGAAACATCTTCAAAAGAAAAAAACCCAAAAAGTCTATCTGCCTCCTGAAAAAAGCACATTTAGGACAACCATGGCCTGCATGACAGAGAATCTCTACAGACAGAGTATGTCTATTTCTCTCTCGTAATGCTCCCAAATGGTTGCTACTCCCTTCAAATAAATACAAATACAATAGCAGAGTTGGATGGCACCTTGGAGGTCTTCTAGTCCAACCCCCTGCTTAGGCAGGAAATCCTATACCATTTCAGACAAATGGCTATCCAACATCTTCTTAAAGACTTCCAGTGTTGGGGCATTCACAACTTCTGGAGGCAAGCAGTTCCACTGATTAATTGTTCTCACTGTCAGGAAATTTCTCCTCAGTTCTAAGTTGCTTCTCTCCTTGTTTAATTTCCATCTGTTGCTTCTTGTCCTGCCCTCAGGTGCTTTGGAGAATAGTTTGACTCCATCTTCTTTGGGGCAACCTCTGAGATATTGGAAGACTGCTATCCTGTCTCCCCTGGTCCTTCTTTTCATTAAACTAGACATCCCCAGTTCCTGCAACCATTCTTCATATGTTTTAGTCTCCAGTCCCTTAATCATCTTTGTTGCTCTTCTCTGCACTCTTCCTAAAGTCTCAGCATCTTTTCTACATTGTGGTGACCAAAACTGAATGCCGGATTCCAAGTGCGGCCTTACCGAGACCTTGTAAAGTGGTATTAACACTTCACGTGATCTTCCTATGGGGAGGCGTTTAGCACAGGGCTGTAGTCCCTCTGCGAGGAGGATCCACAGTGGAGGTGACCTTGGGGCTGCCATTGGCTGGAGGGCCTGCTCTGCCTCCCTGCCATGGGATGGTTTCTCTGGGGCTCTCGGAGCTGGGCTGACCCCAAAGAAGCCGAGTGGCCTTTTGGAAAAGCACCTTTGGGGCAGCCCTGACCTTGATGATGGAAACTCTCCACAGACCACGTGGGGGACGATTGCTGTCCCATGACCATTGGGATTTAGGGGGAAGGAGTACATGACCACCACCCCCTCACCTCCGTTCTCTTCAGCTGTTCAGCTGTTTTCTTTAAAAAAAGTTATTATTGAACATTTTCAAGTTTAAAAAACCACAAGTAAAGGAAAAGGAAAAGGAAAAAAACAAGAAAAATACAAAAACAAATACAAAACAGATAAAAACACAAATAGCATAACAATATAATATAATTTTACAGCTTCCCATATCAACATACAGTATATATTCTGCTTTTGTATTTTGCTAATCGATTATTGCCTTCTTGTAGGTTTTAACAATTCTAATACTAAAGTAGCTTTTCAACGTGACCCGTCAAAAGCGCGGACGCCAAAAGCGCGATCGACAAAATCGCGCCTTTGACGTCATCACAGCGCGACGAAAAAGATCGAAAAATTCAAATAAAAATTAATAAAAATTAAATTAAAGCAAGCCGATTCACATAAAGGTAAGGGTTAGGGTTAGGGTTAGGGTAAGGGTAAGGGTTAGGGTTAGCTTTAGAGCGTTAGCGTTAGCGTTAGGGTTAGGATAAGGGTTAGCGTTACGTTTTTCGTTACTTTAACGGTTAGGTTTAGGGTTAGGGTTAGGGTTAGGTTAAGAGTTAGGGTTAGGGTTAGGTTTAGGGTTAGGTTTGGGGGGGTTAGGGGAAGGTTTTAGCTTTATTTTTACATTTTTTCGATCTTTTTCGTCGCGCTGTGATGACGTCACAGCGCGCTTTTGTCGAGCGCGATTTTGTCCTACGCGCTTTTGTGGTGGAACCGCTTTTCAATACATCAACTTTCATAGAATCCTCCAGCCATTCAGAAGAGCAAGTTCTCCTCACCACAAAGACACCGCAGCCCCACTTCTGATTTGCCCCAAGATTAATGAAATGAAGGGATTAAGAAACCTACAGTCTCTTCATTTCATTAAATATGAAGTCCAAAATGCAACGTATCGTTTCATTTCTGACAACTTTTATTTCTTTTAATCCGATTAGTAGATGCAATTATTGTCTATCTGAATTCTACATGTAATGAATAGATCGGATCAGGGATGGTTGCGGCAGTCATTACTGCCGGTTTGCTTGTGGGTGCGGTGACCACACACTTGAGGCGCAGTACAATAAAAATTGTTTTGCACATGCGCAGAAGCAAAAAACAAGATGGGGGTGCCTCTGGCGCTGCCTGGAAAACCTGTTCAGGGGCATGGCAGGCCTGAGTCGTTGCTGGTTCCAGCGATCCAGGTTGCCAAACCACTACCGGTTCAGGCGAACCGGTCCAAACCGGTAGGAACCCACCACTGGATCAGGTGTGATAATGTGACACCAGCTGGGTGACTTTGAGCTAGTCACTCTCTCTCTCAGCTAACTCACCTCACTGGATTGTTGTTGTGAGGAAAACAGGACGAGGAAGGAGGATTAGGTGTGTTTGCTGTCTTATTTAGAAACTAATAAAGGTCAGGATACTGGTAAATAAGCAAGGAAATTAATCCATAAATGTATAAAGTTATATCCTTTCTCCCAAGATGTCTGACTGTATTCAAGCAAAATTTGGCTTCGGTATTTCCAGATATGTTACATCTCTTCCTATGAAGGCAGCTGGAAAGAGCTGGGAATAGCTGGCCTGGAGAACTATGGTGGATTTAGGGGGCAGAAAGGTAGATCCCAAAACTTAGGGGCAAAGATCCATTCAAGGAAGAGGCTCCCCAGAGCGGAGGAGGCCTCCTCCCACTCACCAGGGACGAAGGCAATTCCATGGGTGGGTCTTGCTTGCCCCCCTCCCTTTATCCTTCTGGGATTCTTCGTGGAGTCTGGAGAGAGAAGCCCACATTTGCTGCTATCAGGAATGAATCTGTGTCCAGCAGACTCAAAGAGGCCGCGTGAAGAGATGAACACAGTCAGATGTTCCCAGATCTTCTTCCTCTTCCTCCTCTTCCTCCTCCTTCTTCCATATCTGTCATTGGATGTTGGCGATTGTGTTGGCAAACCTATTTTTATCAACATATCATGAAAAAGTCCTGCTGAGTTTTGTTCAAACCAGTTCCTTATGTTTTGAAGCCATGATGTTCTTCTTCTGCCTGGACCTCCTTTGCCTTCGATCTTTCCCTGGAGGATTAAGTGAAGGATGCTGTATTTATCTGGGCGTCACATCCCATGTCCAAAATATTCTAGCTTTTGCTTTTTAATGGTTTTGATGATCTCCCTTGGCTTTCCCAGGCAGCTTATCACCACATTTGTGATTTTGTCAACCCAGCTTATATGTAACAGCCGTCTGTAAATCCACATTTCAAATGCTTCTAGTTTCTTCAATTGGTTTTCTGTCCGAGACTAACTTTCTACTCTGTAGAGCAGGATAGAAAAGATGTAACATCTGACAGGCTTCATTTTCAATCTTAGGCTTATGTCATGACTGCAGGAGACATTTTCCATTTTGAAGCTTCCCTGTTGGACTTTAAAAATGTAGGCTGTGATGTGCCAAAGTCCATCAGCTTTTCAAAGATGTGCCCTTTGGGTCGGATATTTCTTAAATGATTAAAAAAGGTTGTGATGATGATGATCTCATCCATTCATTTGTGTCCGACTGGCCGATTCTATCGTCCCTCCCCAATGTTTGACCTTGCACTTCTTCTGCCACTTGTTCTATTCTACATCGTATTAAAAAAAAGATAATGATATACAGAAAAAAGAACACAGGAAATAGATTACATATCAGAAGATTAAAAAAGGCAGATGCTGTTTGGGTGGTTTTTAACTACAAAACTGGCTTGACAACTGTAATTTGCCTCAGCTCCCAAACACGATGGCTGGGAGTGCCATCTACTGCAGTTAAATAGAACAAGCTTTTAGACAGACAGTGGGGGATGCTCTAATTGATTTTGTTCCTTATTCCCTGCGGATTATATTGAGCAATTTATTTGCTTCCCTTCGTTCTCAGGGAGCGCTAGAAAATGTAAACTTTACAAGGCTAACTGGTTGAGACTGAATTGGTCCTGGATGATGGGTGCTCAGCTCAGAAACAACTGACAAATTCTCCCCTCCTCTCTCTCTCCTTTTCACTCTCCCTCCCCTCACTTCCTCTCCCCTCCTCTCTCCTCGTTACTCTCTTTTCCCTTCCTCTCTCCTCTTCACTCTCCCTCCCCTCCCCTTCACTCTCCCCTCTTCTCCTCTCCCCTCTCCTCCTGTCTTCACTCTCCCTCCCTTCCCTTCCTCTCCCCTACTCTTCACTCTCCTCTTCACTTTCCCTCCCCTTCACTCTCTCCTCCTCTCCCCTCCTGTCTTCACTCTCCCTCGCCCCTCCCGTCCTCCCGTCCTCCCCTTCTCTCTCTTCCCCTCCTCTCATCTCCTCTGTGGGTGAGAGTGAGATGCAGAACAGAAGCCTCATTGGGGGCTTACTAGTTGGACCCAGTTGTGGAGATTTGGTTCAGGGCAGAGCAAGGTGTGAGTGCAGCCATTTGCTGCAAGTTGCAGCGGAGGCTGAGGGGAGATCTTGGTGCCTCCCCCATAATTCATGGCCCTGCCTTGGCTGCCTGCTTGGCCATGACTGCCAGGCTGACTTCACTTTCCCACTGTGGAGTCCTTGCAGGAAGAAGTGTTTTTAAAGGAAAGACCACAAAGCCATGGAAAATCTAAAGCCCGTTGAGCCAGCAGGTTTTCTGTTGCAGACAGGAATTCCTCTCCGGGAGCTCAAAATACAATGGATGGTTTCAGTCATGGTTTTGCTTTGCTTTCGGTCTCCAGAATTGGGGGCTCTGGAAAGTTTTCCAGGCAGAGCCTCCCTGGATCATTCGGAAGGCATCCTCCATCTGGGGTTGCATTGGGGGGATGGAGGGAAAATGCTAACAAGGAAGGAAGTAGGGAAGGAAGGAAGTTGTTGCTGCTGTCGAGGAAGAGCAATCAAACTAGGATTTGATGGGAGATCACCATGCGATCTTCTAGCTGGGAGGTTAAAATGGAAATCCCATCCCCAAATCCAACAGGAGGCAAATGCAACCAGTGGTGGGTTTCACATTTTGTTACCACCGCCTGTGTGCTCTCCTGTTTTGCATGCATGCGCTTTGCTCACATGTGCGCCTTCCATGCGTGCACCCTGCCTCAAAAATGTGCCTAAATAGAACAGCATAGAGCCAGGGCACCCACGATTTCCACTACCGGTTTGAGCGAACTGGCTCGAACCGGCTGAATCCCATCTCTGAATGCAACCCACTCAGGCCGCTTCTTTGTTACCGCCAAGAAAACAAGACAGATGTGTCCTTAGGATGATCATAAGTCAGGCTTAATTCAATCGGGAACCTAATGATCTTAACAGATCAAGTCACAAATTCACGGTCGGGTCTCACTCTGATTATGTTCAACCAAAAGTCACAATGGGGAGATCGAGAAAGCTGTTAAGGGGAGAATCAGCTTGTTCCATTCTTGAATGGAAAACACAGCCAGCTCCGATTCCCAATTTAATACATTCCCCTTGGCCAAAACAAACCATATTACAATTATTACACTTGTTTTGAAATTCTTCCACTGTGAGTCACGTATCAGCTGAAAGTCCATGCGCTGCAGTGAGTTGGGGTGGAGGGAAGAGACGGAGCAGGAACTGCCCAGCTGCCAGAAAAAGATCTCGCACGTTTACATGAGACATTCTTGAAATTTGTTGAATTAGGGAAGTAAAACTTTTGGACCTCTGCGAAGTTAGATAGCTGCAAATCTCTCTCTCTCCCCTCTCTCTTCTCCCTCTCCCCCCTCTCCCCCCTGTCTGTTTGTCTGTCTGTCTGTCTCTCTCCCTTTTAAATATTTTTATTGTTTTATATTATACATTCCATTTCTATGTTGAGCAGTGTGTTCTCTAGGGGTCCAAGGTATTAACATACAAAGATCATCGTCGTCATTATAATCATATAAACAAATATGCAATATCAATCATCCTTATGTATACTATCTTCCCTTATAGTATCGATTATACACCCATCAAAATATTTACTCATCTGTTTTTCTTTCCCATGTAGACCATATTTCATCTAATTCCTCTAACCTCAATATCTGTCCTTTAACCAATTGTAGAATAAATAGTTCCCATGTTGTAAAATAATCTGAATCTTCTTTTCCTTTAATTTTTAGGGTTAATCTATTCACCTTTGCACATTCCAGAATTTTTTTGATTATAATAATCAATCATAGCTGCTGTTATAACAACAATAACAACAACAACAGCAACAGTAACAGCAGATGGTGTTCTTTTAAAAAGCAATATTGAGCTAGAAATAATGTCAAAGGCAATCAGGGTTCCTTTTATTGATGATGGGGCAAATCTTGAGGTGTGAGAAAATTTTCCACTTTGAAGGAATCGCTGTCCCTAGCTGCCCCTCAACTTTTCTGGAGAGCAGTGTTCTCCAATGGGGAGGAACAACATTATCTCCCATCTATCTGAGTGCCAGACTGCCCCAGGGAGTGAAAACGCAAAGCTCTTTACAGGAGAAAGACAGAATCACTCTGGGGCCAAAGGCACACAGGAAACAAGAGAGAGGCAAATGCAAGGAGGGATGAGCTCAAATGCACCAGAGATGTCTGGGGGCCACTGTAGAGAAGGCCTATTGTGCCTAATCTGTAACTGTGCATTTAATTTTTCATGCCAAGGGTAGGACCTTATTTTTCTCACCACTGAGTTGCATATTATCACTAGGCCCCAGTGTCCAAGCCTGTCAAGATTCTTCCGAATCTTAAGTTTATCTTCCAAAGTGTTAGCAATTTCCCCCAGCTTGGTGTCATCTGTAAATGTGTTGAGTTCCCCTTCTATCCCCTCATCCAAATCATTGATGAAGATTTTGAAGCGTACTCTACCTAAGACAGAACCTTGATGTGCCCCATTGCGTGCTCCAGTGGTGGGTTCCAGATCCCATCACAACCAGTATGTTGTGACAGGGCTGGGCATCCACCACATGAATGCGCACTGTGCATGAATGCGCTCCCGCTGCCCGCGACACTCCAGTTGCTCGGTGGAGCATTACACAGGGGCCGTACACTATGTGCGCATGCGCAAATGGCTCAGTTGGGTCAAATACAGCTAAGGAACGTGAGCGGGCAGGTGGGCTCTCCAAAGCACCATACTGGAACTTTGCCTGCTGCTCCCAGCAGGCACCGGTACCCCCGTACCAGGGCATACCGCCCGGAACCCACCACTGTCATGCTCCCCTCCAAGTAGATGTAGTTCCATTGAGGATATGTCAGGTGTGGTTGGTTAATCAATTGCGAAGCTATCTGATAGTGGTGCCACCTCTCTCACATTGTTCTATCTTACCAAGAAGTAGATTGTGTCTACACTGTCAAATGCCTTATTGAAGCGCAAAGTATCTTTCTAGAGACTGCACAGTTGCAGAATTGTTCCAATACCTTCTTCCTTGAGTCCAAAACCTGCAAATTGGTACAAAGATCCTAACCCTTTCCTTTCCCAGCCCTGAACTTCTACCAACATTAGGAGTTTGAGGAGTAGGTGGTACATTGTGTGCTTCTAAAGTAACACTTCACACTACATGTTAATTTGTAGAGAAGGGTTCTTTCTTCCTTTTTTGAATTTGTAACATTGCAAAGCTTGGAAAACTTGAGTCGCTCTAATAAGGCCATTTAGTTGTTTGGTTTGGAACTAGAAAGAAAAGTGAATCTGAGCTGCCTCCACTGGGGACATGAAGCAGTTCTGCTGTAGAAGAAAATCTAACATTGCCCAGACTGGGAAAATGAACCCCACTTGAATGGGGGGGCTCCAGGGCTGCAGCCTAAACCTGTGCAGCTTTTGGCAGGCAGAGCCCTCCAGCTTGGCCGATGGGACATGCTCAGCATCACTCCTGGCTGATGGGGCTCTCCAAGAGGTACCCACGCTGCACCTGGGATGCTGAGCATGGCCAACTCACCATGGCCAACTTGCCTTGGGACAGGAGAAGAGTTACACTAACATCAAAGAAATAGTGGAATACAATAGTTAAATAAAGGATGCAGGTGGAGAGACAAAATGAAACATGAACGACAATAATTAAGATGATTTTTTAAAGGCATCTTAAATTCTTCAGTTGAATTGTTGAATTGTCCTGCTGCGAGTTGGCCATGGCAAGTTGTCCCATTCTAATGCTGAGAGGGGCCCATCTTTCCATGCCTGGCACTGTGAAGCTTCTTGCCTGGGGAACAGCTGTGGGAAGCACAGCTTCATCACTGGAAGATTTCAGGAAGATTTCTGCCATCTGTCAGCAATGGTGTACGGGCATGATGATGCACCTGTGATGTGCCACAGGTGGCACAGGGAGCCCTCTCTGTGGGCATGCATGCCATCAGCAGTTGCTCTTTGCAGGTGCTGGAGTGCCAGAAAATGGGCCAAAAAGAAGGCAGGCAGAAGAAGTAGTTTTCCAGGCCATTTTTGGGCCATTTTCAGGCAGTTTTGGGGGGGCATTTTTAGGCCAAAAATGGCCCAAAAATACTGGTATGTGCGTGCCAGTCAGCTGATCTTCAGGTTTCTGGAGCTTCAGCGCATACACATGCACATAAATGCATGCACGTTCTAGTTTGGGCACTTGGTGCTGAAAAGATTCGCCATCACTGGTGTAGGGTCTCCTTTTTGGGTGGGGGGAGTTGGACTAGATGACCTACACGGTCCCTTCCCACTCTGTTAATCTGTATCAAGCTAGAAAGGCGGCTTAAAGAAAGAGCGGACTTCCAAGGCATAAGTATTGAAACTGTTCTGCTGCTTCTCCCATTTCTTCTCGTGAGGCCCTTGGGGAGATCCTGAAAAGGGTTCTGTGGTCCATGCAGGAGCTTCCCTGGTAGAGTTTGGCTCAACATAGTTTGAAAAATGGGCTTCAAAGTAGTTTACCTGTGGCTGAAACGCTCTTCTGGAGAGGCATCTGGGCTCCCCTTTCCAGCTCTTCCTCCTGGGATAGAGGCCAAGGAACACAGGATTTATTCCATTTCCAACATTTCCCCCCCCCCCAAGACTATGAGGATTCTCTCCCCCTTTGCTATTGTCATTTTCGATGTTTGCCAGCCAGGTCTTTTTTTTAGAAAAGGATTTCCCCCTCTCCCTTTCTCTCTCCATCTTCTTGAGTGGGGCTGGGAACCCAGCAGGTTTCACATCATAGAAATGAGCAAAGGGAGAAAAAGAGGAAAATAAATAGGGAACAGACTGGAGAGGGAGGTGCAGCAGCAGGAGGACAATTTGGAGTGTGTGTGTGAGACAGAAAAAATAGAAACTGTTTTCCAAACCAAAACCAAAGCACTTTTGCAGGCTGGAAAATGTTACAATTGTCTGTACATTTTGGATTCAGTTTCCCCAGCTTTTGAATTTCTCATCTCCTGAGCCTGGCTTGGCTTGACTCAGTCTGGGGTGGGCTACGTTAACCACAGCCTGTCTGGAAGGGTCACTCAGTCCCTGCTTCTTTAAAAGCAGAAACTCTTTACCTGGTCTCTCTGAACTGTGCACCAGTTCCCCATTTTCTACCTCCCTTTCAAGGGAAGGACCGATGTACGTCCATTCCCCACCCCCACCCCATCATGGGCTGCGCTGCGTTGAGCAGATCAAATTCCGGGTGGATGAGCATCTATTTCCAGCAATGGTGAGATAGTTTTGTGTAATAAAGTTCATCTCAACCATGATTGTATCATCAATATCTGGTTGGCCATCATGGGTAGGCGCCTTGTTCCCTCAAGAACACAAACTCTTTGGATTCAGCCACAACCTCAGGACAGGGCTGTTGTTAATAAGAATCTTTGGTGGCCTTTTAGGACCATTGCCCCAGACATGAGTAGAATAGGGATAGGGATGGAATAGAATAGAATAGAGCTGGAAGGGACCTTGGAGGTCTTCTAGTCCAGTCCCCTGCTCAAGCAGGAGAACTTATACCATTCAGACAAAAGACTGTCCAGTCTCTTCTTAAAAACCTCCAGTGATGGAGCGCCCTCAATTTCTGGAGGCAAACTGTTCCAGTGGTTAATTGTTCACACTGTTAGGAGTTTCTCCTTAATTCCAGGTTGCTTCTCTCCTTGATTAGTTTCCATCCATTGTTTCTTCTCCTGCCCTTTAGTGCTTTGGAGAATAGGTTGACCCCCTTCCTCTTCTTTTTGGCAGCCCCTCAAATACTGGAATACTTATATCACGTCTCCCCTGTTTTTTCTTTTCTCTAGACTAGCCAGACCCAACAACTAAGTAAATGTGAGGCATTCATTGTGAAACTGGGTCATAAGGACTAGGTCGCTAAGCTGGCTTTGATAGAGTCCTTTATTGCTCTGTTAAAATGAATGGCCTTACAATGGCTAGAAAGTCTCCACCCCAAACTTCCCTGAAGGCAGCCACTCACAGTCCCACCAGCAAGACCCAATAATCCCCAGAGCCAAACTGCAAAGGCAGAGAGGAAGTCCAAAAACAAGGTGCTAGTCCACGCGGCAAAGTCCGTAAGTCCTACACAAGATTCAAGATTCACGGGGCAAGGGTGAAAGTCCACCAGGAAGGGGTGAAGTGCAAAGGCAGAGACATGAGTCAGAGCAGAGTTCTTCCAGGGCTGGAGAAGTGCAGGCCTAAGGAAAAAAATTGTTCCCTCCTCTCCTGGCCTCTGCAACCCAAGCCAGGGGTTCCTTGTGAGGAGTGGCAGAGCGACCTCCTCCTGGGCAACCTCACAGACCTCCTTGGAGCTTGCCTCCGCTCTACTCTCCGTGCCCTTGGCTCAAGTGGGAGAGGCAGCTGTTCCTCACCGGAGGGGATCTGCTGCCTATCAACCTTACTGCCGGTCAGCAGCCGATCCAATCCTCAGGTTTTGTGAGGGCAGGCAACTCCCCAGCCAGCCAGCCACTTCCCCAATGTCTGAGGGCCTGGGACAGATATGGTTTTTATTTTGGGACAGTGTTGTTGCAAACGGGGGTTGGGGATGTTACTGTCAGTCCACTGCCGTGGGAAATCATGTTCTCTTGGCCTAGGAGTTCTGTGGGGCGATCCCAGTGCAGAGGGGAGGAGCTTATCCAATTAGAGCTTGGGGTCTGGATGAGCAGCATTTGGGTTTGGCTCCTTGGATCGAAAGGGGTATCATCTTTGGCTCTTGATGGCAGAACTGATCTGCAATCTGGAGATTCTCTTGGATTTGCCGTTCCTACCTGAGAAACGGGTGGCAACTATGGCAGGGATGGGGCACAGATTATGTCAACATCCCAACTGACGAACCCCATCAAAGCAAGAACTTTTGAGACTTCCAAGAGTCTGAATGCAAAATTTTATTGAGTACATCATTTCGGCACTGGTGAAGGCAAAACCAGCTCTAATTATTTCCCCCTGTTACAATATGGATTTCCCCCACTCCCTAACATTGTAGGTCGCATTGGCCAGTTGAATGTCATTATTTGTTATGAGAAAAGTCTCTGGTCTTGGCAGACAGCTGCCAATGTGTCCTTGGCTCTCACAACTCTTCTGTTTGAAGTATGAAGCCGGCCTTCCATCTCATCCTTCCCTTCCCCCCTGGTTCTTTGGCAAGTTGAAAAGTGATAATGTTTGCAACGGCATAAACATGCTTTAATCTTGACAAATTCATCCTGTGCATCAATTGCTCCCATTCCTGAACTCAGGGGCCTTGCTTCTGGTCAGTGCTTTCTGAAATTCTTCTTATAACTTGTAGGATGGAAACTGAAGTGAGCCACGATGAAGGATGCTCCCGCAGGCCCCAGTCTGGCGCCCTCCAAGCTCCCCGAGACGGGCAGCTTCCGGAACAACGGGTTGGACCTCAACGTGGGAGGGAGGCTGGGGGTGTCCCCTGTGGGTGTAGTGGGGTGGCGGGTGGGCACTGCCATTGGCCAGGCCTCGGAGCTCCTGGGCCAGGCGAGGCTGGTTGGGGGAGCCAGGGCTGTTGGCCTCGTGGAAGTTGTTGAGTGTCTCCTCAGAGGAGTTGCGCTTGGGCTCCCCCAAGTCAGTGGCCCGGGAGAGCGAGACGTTCAGGATCTCAGAGGAGAAGTCCTCGGTGTGCGACTCGTCCAGGTCATCGTAGCTCTCCGTGTCTTCGCCGATGCTGTTGTTGGAGCTTAGGCTGGCTGAGATCTGCGCTGGAGTCACACTGGTGATCTGGTAACTGGTCTTCAACTAGGCGCCCACTGGATCCCCAACACCTCCTCCTCCCTGCGAGAGCAGTGCCAGGCTCTGTGGCGGAGGCACCACGGGAGGACAGGAGGAGACGGAGGCGGCGGCAGAAGCCGGGGGAGGCGGCGTCGCATGGGCCAGCAGGCCGGGCGAGAAGTCCTCCAAGCCAGTGCCGCTGCTGCTGCCAGCCCGTTGAGGCAACATCGCGGGCTGCACCATCTTCTTCCTCTCCCGCACCTCCGCTGCTGAGTCAGGCTGCGTGCTGCTGCTGCTGCAGCTGCTGCTACATTGGAGCCAGTGGGAGGAAGGCCTGATGCCGCCACCGACGATGACAAGGCAGGCCGGGCTTAGGAGGAAAGGAGGAGGAGGAGGCCACTGCCCCCAACCCGGCTTCTCTCAGTGACGGCGGCGAGAGGAGGCATCCGGCGTCCCTGAGGAGCAGGAGCAGGAGGAGGAAGGAGCCACCCCTAGCGACGTGGATGCGAGGCAGCCCCCACCGGCCGCGGCCCCATCCAGAGATGCCGCCGCTGTAGCCGCCGTCTCACGGGGCACCCAGTGGCTGCCCCAGCCCTGCTGTGCCTCAGGCTGATGCAGCCGACGCTGCCCCGTTGGAGCTGCCTTGGCGAGGCTGTAGCTGGCTCGCTGTGAGGGGGGGTGGAGAGCACGTGCGGCCGGCCGGGCTGAGGAGACACTCCACCTCCTCCTCCTCTGGAGCTCCGCTGGGCTGGGCGGGGGGAGGCCGGCTTAAGGGTGGGGGAGGTGGCTGAGGGTTGGCGCAGGCGCCGCCCCGCCACAGGCGGCAAAGGCCCAGTGGGAGGGGAGAGGCCGAAGGGCTTCGGCTCCCCTTGGTGGAAATGGCTGAAGCTCGTCGGAGGAGGGGCAGAAAGGGGAAAGGGTGTGGCCGCAGCCCAGCCACACATATAAAGGGACCGTCATGACGAAGCTGGAGAGAGCCTGAACTGTTCCAAATATACTATACTCACGAAATGTGACATCTGTATAATAGTGGGTATATAAAAATATGCTCGTATTCGAATGCAACGTTGTGTCAAAATTTTGAAGCAATCGGTGAAGAACTTTCGGAGATTTAAGATTTTGAACAAATGAACATTTACATTTTTATTTATATAGATTAATGTACTTACTTAGTCCATTTGCAAAAGTGGAACCAAATTTTTGTGAGCCAAGAACTGCGGTGGACTCTGCTCAACCCAGCGGACTCCTCTAGGAGATGAGGGCCAGCTCAAGTTTGTTTTGGACTTCATGGGAACCACATTGCTTAAACGTCCCTCTTCTAGATTCTATAA
The DNA here is from genome assembly GCF_051295495.1 of Thamnophis sirtalis. Lineage (NCBI taxonomy): Eukaryota > Metazoa > Chordata > Lepidosauria > Squamata > Natricidae > Thamnophis > Thamnophis sirtalis. The sequence continues at coordinate 25,556,530 of NW_028261382.1, forward strand.
ATATATTTATTTATAGAAGCAGAAGATGATCCCTGGGAAATTAATTTGCTTAAGTGTGAACTGAGAGAGAGAGAGTGAGGGGCGGGTCCATTCCTCTGTGCTTGAGGACGATCTCAGGGCTTGTAGATTGACTTGGCTGAGATTAGACATGTTGCCCTGTCAGGTATCTTAGCATGTTGGAGTCATCAAACCACCGGAAAGCCTTTTCGCTTGCACGGTGCCAGGCACTTCCATCATCCGTCTTGTATGGCAAGTATGTAAATATGCCATTGATGGAAAGTCTCTGGTCCTGTGGCTCAGGAAAGGTGGGGGTGTGGGTCACATGCTCCTTTGATGTTTTCTTTACACAGAGATGAGGAAAAATATATTCTGCCAATAATTGCTAGGTGTTGGGGCCCAACCGTGGCTAGTGGAGCTGGCAGCAGAGTAGGACAGTGAGGAGGCTGGGGAGGAACCTGGGCCAGTCCTGGAGTCTGGGGAAGGCTCGGATGAGGACTCTGTGTCGGAGGCAGAGAGGGGGCCAGAGCCATGTGCCAGTTATCAGCTGCCTTCTGAGTCAGACATCAGTGAGGCAGAAGAACAGCTGGAGCCTGTTCCCAATGTGCTCATGCGCAGAGCTACCAGGAGAAGGGAACAGCTAAGGAACAAGGGCCGATTCAGGAGTAAAGGCACAGGTGGAGGGTGAATGGCCCCTCCCAGAGGGAATAAAGAGGAGTGAAGGGGGAGGGGAGTTTGCAGGAGATAATCAGTTCCTTTCATAGTTCATTTCTGTTTGCTGGGATTTTGCTGGATGTGAATGGGAGGAATTTATATCAGCTTAATAAAAGGGGTTTTTGTTGGGACAAGGGGTCTGCTTCGTGATTTTGGGAAGCTTGGGTCAGAACACTAGGCATGCTGGCTGTTCTGACACTGCTTATCTCTAGCGGCTGCTTAAGGATGAACAGTCCATAACTACAGGGCAGGTGGCCAGATTCTGCGCAGCTGCACTGGGGATTCATGTGATGGCAAACACGTGTCTAATCCACCATAGTTACGTTCTAAAGCAAATTGGGCAAACCCTTTGCCCTGCTTAGTCCTTTCCCTTTTAGCCTTGAACCTACAAGGGGCCACAGAGTTTGTGGATTGTAATTGTAATATAGTTAGAGCATGTATAATTGATGGACTGGATTTTATTATAGATTTTAGTTGTTATTTATTATTTTATGCTATAATCTTTAATTGTATATTTACTGAGAGTTTTATTCTGGTCTCTGGACTATGACTGTAATACACTGAATTGAATTGACTTGGCTGGGAATTATAGTTGAGCTCAGCTGCTGCTGGTCCAGCCATCAATGGAGTGTGGGGGCTTTCTCTCGTGGGTCTCCAGTGGGCCTGGGGCCAGACATACTGAACCAGGCACCTTCCCCTCCCCTTTCTACCCAAAGGATTGAGTAGAAAACGAGCATGTTAAAATACAAATTGATAAAGTCAGTGAGGGATTTGGCAAAGGAGACCACAGCCTACTTCTTGGTAAGGTAGAAAAGGACATCACCCCACCAGGTGGATTCGTAACTGATGGACAAGCACACTCAGTGTGAGGTCCTTAATGGAGCTACATCTGTGTGGAGGGAAGTAAGCAGTGGAGGACCTGGGGGTTCTGCCTTAGGTCAGGAGTAGATCAGAGGGTAGAAGGGGAACTCCTGAGTGGGGTAGTGGCCCAGAGGTGGAGCTTTCACCTCACAGTCAGGAGGCTGTGAGCTGAATCCTAGATAGAGGCAGATATTTCTCTCTCTGGGCGCAATGAAGAGATATCTTCTGAATATAACTCTGCATTGGCAACAGGAAGAGCATCCAGCCAGTAAACACTCTCTAGCTCCATTCAGTTGCCCAGACCCCACCCCACCAGGATTATGTGGTCACTAAAAGAAGAAGTTGATGATGACAGAATGGGAACTCATCAAATCTGCAGATGAAACCAAGCTGGTGGTGGTGGGGATAGTGGAACAGGTTGCCTTCAGAAGCTGTGGATGCTCCATCACTGGAGAGTTTAAGAAGAGGCTGGACAGCCATTTGTTAGGAATGATGTAGAGTCTCCAGTTTGAACAGGAGGTTGGACTAGAAGACCTCCAAGGTCCTTTTCAGCTCTGTTGTTCTATTTTGTTCTGTTCGTATTCTTATCAAAAACTTAAAACTATAGTTCTCTGATGAGAAGTGTTTCCCTTCCCGTTAAGTGTGGATTATATTTCTAGAAATTCTGCATGAAATTTAGCAGCACAAGGTATAAATGTTTGATCCCTTCCTGCATTCTATCAATAGTCCAAGGTGGGCAAAGAACCAGCATCTGGGGAATGACTCCAATTGTTTGTCTTCCTCTTTTAGGGCAAAGAGAAAATCAACACCTACACCCTCCACAAAGCTCAGGAACTAAATGTGGATCATCTGGTTAAGCCCTAGTTATCTGGCAGGGTTGATGAGTGAACTATGTTTAGAAAAGAAACGTGGCTGCCATCCCTCCCTCCCTCCCTCCCTCCCTCCCTCCCTCCCTCCTTCCTTCCTTCCTTCCTTCCTTCCTTCCTTCCTTCCTTCCTTCCTTCCTTCCTTCCTTCCTTCCTATCTCATCCACTTAAGTGACCACTCAGGGCTGCTTCCTCACACCAGTGACACCAAGGGTGATACCAGTTGTGATGAAGCTGAAAATAAGCTTTCTTGTAGTAATGAGGGTTGTGGGAAGCAATTTTAACTCAACAGAAAAGTGTCCTTGAATTGATCCCTTTAATTTTATTCTGTGCCCAACACTCCCCCCCCCCCATATATTTAGAGGAGCTAAAAAAAGTCAGTCAACTCACATTATAGTGAGGGCCAGTCTGAGAAATGCTCCTGTACTTCTAATTCTCATTGGGTTTGGCCAAGGGATTTGCTTTCAGAATTCTTTCCTTAGAAGAAAAGGAGGTCAATGGACGCGACCTTAGCCATGAGGCAGCCGTGTGTGTGAATGTAAGGGTTGACAGTGAGGCAGGAGGTTGAGTGAGAAAACTGAAGAGAAGAGAGAGGACGTCTTGTTATTCGTGGCATCATCCTCTTTTTAGTCATCTGCAGCTGCTCTTGCTTCCAACTGCTCTGCTCAGCTCCTAAGACTTGGTCGGGAATTCTTTGCCACCCAGGTGGGACTAAGAAAGGGACCTGGGCAACCATCAAAACCAAATGGATTTGTAACTGGCTAGCCAACGGCACTTAATGCATAGTCCTCAAGGGAACTGCATCTACATGGAGGGAAGTATGCAGTGGGGTACCCCAAGGCTCTGTCATAGGCCCAGCAGTCTTCAATATCTTTGTCAATGATGTAGACAAGGGGATAGAAGGGGAACTCATATTTGCAGACAACACCAAGCTGGCAGGATTAGCCAACACTCCGGAAGATAGGCTCAAGATTCAGAAGGATCTTGACAGACTTGAACATTGGGCCTCTCTAACAAAATGAAATTGAATGGTGAAAAAAGTAAGGATCTACATTTAGGCAAGAAACACCAATTGCACAGGTAAAGTATAGTTGGTACCTGGCTCAATAGTAGTAACTCTGAGAGGGATCTTGGAGACCTAGTGGACAATCACTTAACTATGAGCCAGCAGTGTGCGGCAACTACCCAAAAAAGCCAGAGCTATCTCAGATGGCATTAATAGAGGGATAGGATCCAGATCATGTGAAGTGTTAATACCCCTTTATAATGCCGTGGTAAGACCACACTTGGAATATCACATCCAGTTTTGATCACCACAATATAAAAGATGCGGAGACTCTAGAAAGAGTGCAGCGAAGAGCAACAAAGTTGATTAGTGGACTGGAGGCTAAAACCTATAAAGAACGTTTGCAGGAACTGGCCATGTCTAGTTTCATGAAAAGAAGGAACAGGAGTGACATGATAGCAGTCTTCCAATATCTCAGGGGCTGCCACAAAGAAGGGGGAGTCAAGCTATTCTCCAAAGCATCTGAGGGCAGAACAAGAAGCAATGGGTGGAAATTAATCAAGGAGAGAAGCAACCTAGAATTAAGGATAAATTTTCTGACAGAACAATTAATCAGTGGAATAACTTGCCTCCAGAGGTTGTGAATGCTCCAACACTGGAAGTTTTTAAGAAGAGATTGAACAACCATTTCTCTGAAATGGTGCAGGGTTTCCCACCTAAACAGGGGATTGGAATATACCATGTCTGTACCATTTCACTGGTCCATTAATTTAGTTGCATTGACAAAGAATGGAACAAGATTTGTTTGATAAACAAACCCGTGTTTGGGGTTTTTTGATAAACCCATATTGGCTTCTGGTTATAACTTTGCTTGCTTCTAGTTGTTTGCAGATCTACAGTTTGATTATCCCGTTTTTGAAGTTGGAACCACGTCAACTCTTTTCCAGTCCTTTGGTAGCTCCCCAGAGCTCCAGGATCTTTGAAAGTTGTGGTTGAAAGGTTACACGATCACATCTGCCAGCTCCTTTCAGAACTCTGGAATATAATCCATCTGGTTCTGGGGATTTGAAGACAGACAGGTGTTTTCTTATCATTTTGTTGTCTATTTCAATTTGTATTCCTTTTATGGTTCTGTTTTTAGTAGGTTGGGCTATTTTTTCCTTTGGCGTGATGACAGATTCAAAGAATGAATTAAGAAGTTCTGCTTTCTGCCTGCTGCCTGTCACTTCCTTGCCATCTTCTCCCATTAATGGACTGATTGTTTTGTTAACTTTCTTGTTTACAATCAGGCGATATGCTGGTATTCTGTCTTATGTCTCCCTCTTTACATTTTTATACTTACCTTTTTTGTCTTTCAGTTTATCAAAGAGTTCTTTGTGCAATCATCTGATTTCTTTTTGAACTTCTTTTTTTGGTGGTATTCAGCTGGTCTGGGTTTTTATAATCATATTTTTCAGTTTCCCAAGCTTCTTGAATTTAAGATTTTTATGCATGGAATCCTTCTCAAGCGTAAACTAAATTTGTTGAATTCAACTTTTTTAAAGTCTAAGACACTGGTTTGATTATATTCTATTGCTTTCATTTTCATTATATTGAATTCCAATATGACATGGCCACTCTCCCTCAAAGTTCCTCCCACTCCCAGGCCCTCTATCATTTCTTCTATGTTAATAAGGATTTAATCCAGTATAGCAGTCCCTCTAGTACCTTCCTCTACCTTTTGGATAACAAAATTGTCAGTTAGGTTAGTCAGGAACCTTTTTGATCTTCCAACTGATGCGGAATTGGTCTCCCAGCTGATGTTGGGGTAGTTAAAGTCCTGCATTACTATTGTTGAGTGCTCCCTACATACCTTAGTTAATTAATTAGCAAAAAGTTCATCTATTTCTTCTGCTTAGTTGGGTCACTTGTAAAATACACCTATGGCAATGCTATTCTTTCCCCCCCTTTTACATTAACCCATATGCATTCTAGAAGGCTTTCATCCTTGGCTTTATGCATTTCTATAGAGATGTAATGATGGTCATCACACTATAAAAAAGAGGTTGAGACCCTAGAAAAAGTGCAGAGAAGAGCAACCAGGATGATGAGGAGACTGGAGGCTAAAACATACAATGGACGGTTGTAGGAACTTGGCATGGCTGGTCTAGGGAAGAGAAGGACCAGGGGAGACAGGATAGCAGCCTTCCAATATTTAAGGGGCTGCCACATAGAGGAGGGGGGCAAGCTATTTTCCAAGACACCTGAAGGCCAGACAAGGAATAATGGATGGAAACTGACCAAGGAGCTATTCAACCTGGAAATAAGGAGGAACTTTGTGATAGTAAGAACAATCAACCCATGGAACAGAAGTTGTGGAAGCTTCATCCCTGAAGGCTTCCAAGAAGAGATTGGCCTGCCATCTATCAGAAATGGTGAGGGGTCTCCTGCTTGGATGGGGGTTGGACTAGATGACCTGCAATGTCCCTTCCAACACTGTTCATCTGTTAATCTCTTACACATAATGCAACTAGACTTTGTTAGGTCTGTTTCTTTTGAACAGTTTATATCCTTCAATCAGTCCATTTCAGTTGTGAGTTTCATGCCACCAAGTTTTGGTAATGGCAACTATCTAATGCCTGCCCTCATGTATTAGTACTACAGGTTCACTCTGTTTATTCTTCAAACTTTGAGCATTAGTGTATAGGCATCTGAGTCCTTTATGGCTGGCCCTAGGGATGCTTCCTCCATCTCCTACTTTGTATCTGAGTTTTTCTCCAGTGCGCTGCTTGGAGAATCCAAGCGTGGGTTAACACAGTCTATCTGCCCTAGGACTGAGTGAGTTTTTTCTCTCTTCGGCCACGCCTCCCTTTGCCTCCATAGTTTCAGTTTTAAAACTCAGTCCGCCCGTTTGGACTGTTTTTGGGAGTGTTCCAGTCCTAGAGCACATTTCTCCCCAAGCTTGATTTCTCTCAAAAAAGTTTTTTCCTTTTGTTGATCAATTGCCTGTCAATTAATCAATTGTGTTTTCTGTTGAATTGCATTGCTGAGGAGGCACCGGCTTGTTTCACTGCCCGCTGGTCGCATGCGGGGCAGGAAACGGTGAGTAGCTCGTCTGGTGGTGGCTGGCAAGCAAGGGGACGGGCGGGAGGCTTCCCGATCTGCGGAGGTCCCCTGCTGCCGCTTTTGGAAGCCACGCAGGTGGCTGAGTGCCTCAGCAGCTGCGGCGGTGCTCTGTAATCCGGCAAAGACGGCGGCAGCCATTTTGGTAGTTTGCACACTTTTCCCTAGAGCTGCGCACGCAGTGGCCGCCATTTTTCCTCAAACCTCATGCGGAGCTAGTCATTGGGAGCTTGCTGTGGATCGCGAAGTGCTCGATTAAGCCTCTCAGCTGCGGATCGCCGCCAGGGAGTTCAGGCCTAGTCCGGGGCGCCGGCCAGGCCTGCCTTCCTTCTTCCTGTACCCGGATCCCCCGGGGGGCGGCTGGTGGGAGTTTTTCCAGCCCGCGGGCAGCTCTCCCTCCACCGAGTGTCCGCGGGTGCGCTTTTGCTGGCTGGCGAAGTGCCCGGTGCTTATCCGCTGCGCATTATTCAATTGGAGAAGCATGGTGGACAATGGAAAGGAGGTGCAGGATGTGCAGGCAGGGCCCTCCGCCAAGCGCAGCAGGATTGAGGTTCACCCCAAGGGCAGTAAGGGGAGTAAGGGCACCAGCAAGAAAGCCTCCCCAGGGGCCTCTGGGATTTCCACCAAGACCAGGGAGGGCCCTCGGAAGCAAGGAGCTGTGGAGGCTAGGGGTCCACAGCAGCAGCCATCCCCTGTTCAAGCAGGGCAAGGGCCAGGCTCTCCCATCTCCCAGGGAGGTGAACGGGATTCCTCTTCCCCTCGGAACAGCAGATATCCATCTCCCATGGGGGAGGAGTCCAGGGCCTCGTCCCCAGATGCCTTGTGGGGATATCCGGACTCCCCAAGTTCTTCACTCAGGGAGGAGCTGGAGCCCTTCCAGGGCCTGCTTCCACCTGAGGAGGGGAGTAGTGCTGGGAGTCACAGGAACAGGCGTCCTCGGTCTGGCTCTCGTGCCAGGGGAAGCAAAGGGCCTGCCCTGTCAAGTGAAATGAGGGAGGTCATTTCGATTGCTATTTCCAAGGGCATAGCCGAGGGCATGAAGCACAGGGAGGCCAGTAAATCTGGTTCATCCATGGCTAGGTGGGCCCCAAACCGTGATTCTGTCCAGGCACCGGGTTCTCCGGGCACCTCAGTGGCCATGGAGGAATCAGTTTCGGAGGAAGGAGAGGAGTCTGAGGGCTTTGTGTTATCGGAAGATGAGGATCTTCCACCTGACAAGTTGGCCTTCACTGGCCTATTCAAACCGACCTTGTTTAAGTCTATTTTGCATAAGGCCAGGATGGCCACTGATTTGGGCCCTGCCTCCAAGGATGCAAAGGCTCCTTCCTCCTCTTCTGGGGACCCCAAGGAGGGTCTGTTCAAGGAAACGACTCTCCCTCAGGAGGTCATTCCCATTCCGGACCTATTTATGGACATTGTTCAACGTCAGTGGGCCCAGCCCGGTACATTGACCAATCCTAGTGGAGGGGACAAATCCCTTTATTCTGTTGAGGGTAAGATGGAGGATGTGCTGAAGTTGCTCGAGGTGGATGTCCCGGTGGTTTCCTTGACTTCTACCTCTAATTTGCCAGCCAACCTCCTTGAGGGCCTCAAGGCAGAGGATAAACGATTTGAGAAGGCGTGCCACAAGACGCACCAGGCAGCTGCCTGGGCTATCAGGGGATCCACCGCGGCTTCCTTCTTCATCAGGGCGTCCCTTCTATGGTTGAGACAGTTGAGAGCCAAGCCTCCCGCCAGGGGATCCCGGTGGAAGCATGATCTCAGCAAGATTATCACCACAGTTGAGTATTCGATGGATGCCTCATTAAATGCCGCTAAGTTTGCCTCTAAGGCTTTGGTGTCTAACTTCATGGCAGCTGCTGGCAAGCTGACATGAAGGCTTAGTGGAAGCTAGCTTCGGCTCTGTTTAAGGGGGAGGGGGCAGCTTTTTGTGGACGCCCTGGACAAGTTTGTCATCGAAATGAAGGACAAACGAAAGATCCTCCCGGCCATCTTGAAAAAGAACGAGTGTAAGAACTCTGGTTCCTTTCAGAAGCAGTCCTTTCGGAACCAGGAGACGAACCAGCCATCGACCTCATCTTCTTACAATGGACCCTTCTCCCAGGGAGGGTACTGGGGTCAGGACAGGGGCTCCTATGGGTTCCGTGGTAGACAGCAGCAGCAGTCCTTTCGGAAGCCTTATGGGGGGGGACTCTTCCCGTCAGTTCTGCAGGGGCAAATGACCATTACAGGGGTCCTCCCATAGGGGGTCGGCTCCAGGTGTACGCTGACATGTGGGAGGAGATCACCACAGACTCCTGGGTCCTCAACACGATCAGAAAGGGCCTAGTGTTAGAGTTTCTGTCCTTCCCCGAGAGGTCATTCCTTCAGTGCCCCACTCCAAAAAGTCGCCTGAAGAGGGAGCTCATGTAGGCAGAGATCCGCCACCTTCTGCAGATCAGGGCCATGGAACCCGTACCCCAGGGGCAGGAGAGGCAGGGATTTTACTCCATCCTCTTCCTAGTGCCCAAAAGCTCCAGCGGGTGGAGGACCATCTTAGATCTGAAAAGGCTAAATTGGCATCTGGCCTACAGAAAGTTCAAAATGCAGTCCCTCCAGTCAATCCTGGGGTGTGTCAGACAGGGGGATCTACTCACGTCAATACACCTGAAGGAGGCTTACCTGCACGTTCCGATCCACGCGGCTCACAGACCGTTCCTGAAGTTTTTCTACAACGGGGGGCACTACCAGTACAGGGCCCTTCCCTTCGGCCTCTCATCCGCACCCAGGACGTTCACAAAGATCCTGGCTGAGGTGGCGGGCCACCTCCGGAAGCATCCCGTCCGTCTGGAATGCTATCTGGACGACATCATCATTCATTCCAGCAGCCAGAACCAAGCCAGACGGGATGTGCAGTTGACCATACTCACATTGCAGCAGCACGGCTTCTCTGTGAACATGGAGAAGAGCCACTTGGTCCCGACCATGTGCCTACAACATCTCGGCACGATCATAGACTCAGTCGCTTGTCAGGTCTTCCTTTCCCCGGAATGGCTGCAGAACCTCAGGCACTGCAGTGTTGGAGATCCAGGTCCGTCCCGATTGTCTCACTTTCACAGCTTCTCGGGATCATGATCTCTTGCCTGAATGTGGTTCCCTGCGCACGTCTCCATGCCAGGCAACTCCAGTGGTTCCTCTTGCCGATGCAGAGGGCCAAGACCAGCAATTCCTCAAGGAAGGTGAGCCCCCCCACCAGGTCATCTGGTCCCTCTCCTGGTGAAAGACGACGGCGGTCGAAAAAGGAAGTCTTTTCAAAGAGCCCGAAAGAATCATGGTGACCATGGACACCAGCCTGGCTGGCTGGGAGGGGGCACTGTCAGGGCCAGCTTGCTCAGGGTCTGTGGAGCCAGGGGGAGGCCGCCCAGAGCATTGACTGGCTGGAGCTGAGGGCCGCCCGCCTCGCGTTACGAAGGTTCTCCCACCTGGTCGCGGGTCAGCATGTCCTCTGGCTGATGGACAATGTGGCCACCAAGGCCCACGTGAACAGGCAGGGCGGAACTCACTCCAGGAAGCTCATGGCAGAAGCAGAGGCGCTGGGCAGGTGGGCAGAGCGCCACCTGGCATCCTTAAGAGCAGACCACATTTCCGGGACCAGCAATCGAGAGGTGGATTGGCTGAGCAGACAACAGATCGACAACTCCGAATGGCAGCTGCATCCGGACCTGTTTCAGCAGATCGTGAGGAGGTTTGGCAAACCGCAAATAGACCTCTTTGCCACACATTCCAATACTCATCTGCCATGGTTCTTTGCCCAATACCATTCACCTTTGGCAGAGGGGACGGATGCGCTGAGGTGCAGGTGGCCCCCAGGACTTTTGTATGCATTCCCTCCTCTGCCGCTCCTCCTGCAGGTTGTGACCAAGAACCTGGCGGAGGGGGCGGAGGTCCTCCTGGTCACGCCTCACTGACCCAGGAGATCCTGGTATGCGGACCTGGTAGGTCTCTTGGTACAGAGACCGTGGGTAATCCCTCGAGATCAGATATCACTCTGCCAGGGAGCAGTCTCCCACCCGGATCTCCAGTGGTTGCAGTTGGCCATTTGGCACTTGAGGGGGAGCTCCTGAGGAAGCAGATACTATCAGGCGTCCAGGAGGCGGTCCACCACCAGAATATATGATGCCACCTGGACTGCTTTCTCAGCCTGGTGCAGGAAGGCGGGTGTGAATGATGTTTCCGCATCTGTCCCAGAGTTGCTGGACTTTCTGCAGGAGAGGTTGGACAAAGGGTTAGCTCCAAACATCCTCCGCCATCAGGTTGCTGCTTTGTCCACGGTTCTTGGCAGGGGGTCCTCCCGTTCCTTGAGTCAGCATCTGCAGGTCAAGAGCTTCCTGAAGGGGGCCTCTAATGTCAACCCTTGTCTGGTTCACCATTACCCATCTTGGGACTTGCCTCTGGTGCTTCGTGCCTTGACGGGGGCACCGTTCGAGCCCCTGCGTCAAGCGAGTCTTCACCATCTGACTCTGAAAACAGCATTCCTCGTGGCCATCACGTCTGCTCAGAGGGTGTCAGAGTTGGCGGCCTTGTCTGTCAGGGCAGATCTTTGCATTGTTCATCCTGACAGGGTTGTTCTGAGGTTGGATCCCACGTTTGTCCCTAAGGTCAACACCGTCTTTCATAGATCGCAGGAGGTGATCCTCCCGAATTTCTGTCCAAAGCCTGATCACCCCAGGGAGCGTGATTGGCACAAGTTGGATGTGCGACGTGCGGTTTGAATATACGTCAAAAGCACTGTTTCCTCTAAGGTGCGCGGCTGCGCAGCCGCGCACATGGCAAGAAAACCCCGCGCAGGACTTTTCAACTCCCGCGCAGAGATTTCTTTCATAGCAAACGTGGGGAAGTCCTTTGCAGGCAGCTAGAACTGGCCGCCCGCAAAGGACCTCCCCAGAGGAATCTCATGTCCTGCAGCCCAAACTTTCTCCTCCCAGCAACTTGGCCTGTTGGATACAGTTGTGGCGGGGGAAGAATGGGCTGGGTGGGCTGGCTGGCTGGGGAGGGGGGAGCCCTTTAAAGCCCTGCTGCCGCGTCTTCCCAGCAAGACTTCCTTTCGGCTCGCAGTTTCCCTTGCCTGCCTTAACCAAAGCTTGGCGCCCCGCCTCTGCTTTCGCGCTCCCTCCCTCAGCTGTGCAGCAGCAGCAGCTCTCAGCCTAGGGTGGCAGCGTCACGCAGGCTGTGGAAGGAGGGGGAGGAGGAGGGAACCAAAGAGAGGCTTTTAGGGGCCTGCGCCCCACAGCCAGGACCGTCCTTGCGCCTCAAGCCGCGTTTCTTCGTGCAAAGCCCTTCGGGCGTCAGGTGGAGCTCTCGGGTTGCCCAAACCAGTTCCTCCCAGGTTCAAAACTACGGAGGGAGGAACTGGATTGGGCAACCCGCGCTCACACACACACATACACACAGAGAGAGATTCGACTGCGTCCGGCGCTCATTTGCAAAAAGCCCAGAAAAGGAAGTCGGTCGGGGGCAGAGGAGGGGGGGAGACCCGTCGGAGAAACCTCCTGACCCGATGGTCCCGAGGCCGGAGGAGGGGGGGTCTTCCCCAGACAGGGCTCCCCAGGAGAGGGCGAGGCACCCCTCCCCCATCTCCCTACTGTCAATGTCGCACAGGAGGGCTGTTTCTATCTCGGTGCTTTCATGGAGAGTCAGCGAGAGATCCAAGCCGTCCAGCGAAGGCAGACTGCTGTTTAGTAAGAATGTTTTAAATATTGCATTTCAGCTTATTTGTCATGGATTGGTGGTCAACCTACTTGCAAATACAAATTCTTTTTCATATGGCGTGCTGGTGCTCTGCAGATTTTATTTGATTTTAGAAAAAGAAAATAAAGGCTTCTTGGTCCACCTGGACCGGAAAGTCAAAATCCAGAAAATTAACCTTGTTTAGGAAAGTTTTGCACTGATGGAAAAATAGTGTTTTCCAGTGAAAGTTTTTTCCCTACTTTTCCTTGTTTGCTTTTTTGGCCTCTATTCCTTCTCTCCTCTCCACTTTTCTTTCTTCCTTTTTTCTTCCTTTTTCTTTCCTTCCTTCCTTCTTTCTTCCTTTCCTCTTTCTCTCTCTTTCTTTTTTCTGCCTCTTTTTCTTATCCTCCCACCCTCCTCTCCCCTTTCTTTTTCTCTTTCTCCTCTTTCCTTTTTTGTCTCTCCCTCTGTCTCTGTTTCTCTCTCCCTCTCCCTTCTTTCCTTCCTCCCTTCTTTCCTCTCCCCCCTTTGTTTGCTTCTTTAAGTGCTCCAATTGCTAATCTACATCAGTTGGTAATTTATTCATAACTTGCTAAATCACTGCAGACTATTGGATAGTAAGGGGGAAAGTATAATCCTCAACTTACAACAGTTCACTTAATGACTAAAGCTACATCAGCACTGAAAAAAGTGAATTACAGCTGTTCTTCACACATGATCATTGCAGCATCCCCATGGTCATATGATCAAAATTTGGATCTTTGGCAACTGCCTCATATTTATGATGGTTGCAGTGTCCTGGGGTCACCTTTTGCAACCATCTGCCAAGGAAAGTCAGTAGGAAAGTCAGACTGACTTAACAACCAGGTTACTGATTTAACTGCAGTGATTCACTTAACTGTAGCAAGAAAGGTTGTAAAATGGGGCAAAACTCACTTAACAAATGTCTCATTTAGCAATAGAAACTTTGGGCTCAATTATGGTCGTAGATTGAGGACTACCTGTATAGGGAGATTTCTTTACTTAATGGATATTTACATGGTAGAATTGAGTTTCAAATAACACTAATTTCGTTGTCTTGGGTGACATCTATGAAAAAAATCCAGGTGCTCAGGTATGAAAATGTGCTGCTCAAACACTATACTTTTCCGCTCACACTGAAAAAAAATTAGAGGGAACATTGGTCAAAAGAACCAAGGAATTTCGGCGTTCCGAAGCGTTTTTTGTGTCGTTTCACCCTGGGTCGCTCAGTCACAAGGCATCTTCTCATACAGTTGGTCGCTGGTTACGGGCCTGCATTAAGCTTGCTTACAAGCATCAGGGCAAGACTGCACCGAGCCACGTGACCGCGCACTCGACTAGGAGCGCAGCGACTTCGGCAGCGTGGGCGACCCAGGCTTCCAGCCTCAACATATGTAGAGCGGTCATGTGGGCGTCTCCCACTGCGTTTATCAGGAACTATAAAATTGACACCTTTGCCTCTTTTGGAAGGAGAATTCTACAGAAGGTAGCAGAGGCTCCGGAGACTGTGGTCTCTGCCCCATTATAGCTTGGGTATGTCCCACGTTTGGATTCTCCAAGCAGCGCACTGGAGAAAGACCATTGGCTTACCTGAATGGTCGTTCTCTGGGCGCTGCAAGGAGAGTCCAATCCCACCTGGATTTTAGCATTGAGATGTTACTGGACATGACTGTGGAACGGGCTTCCTACATGGTTGCTTTTTGTTTTAAAACTGAAACTATGGAGGCAAAGGGAGGCGTGGCCAAAGAGAGAAAATACTCACTCAGTCCTAAGGCAGATAGGCTGTGTTAACCCACGCTTGGACTCTCCTTGCAGAGCCCAGAGAACGACTGTTCAGGTAAGCCAACGGTCTTTCTTCCTTCCCATTACCTCGTGCATCCTTGTTTGATTGATTATCTTGGGATTTATGCTTGGGATTAAGTATCCTAAAGATTTGTTACCCTCCCCCTTCAGGTTTTGTTTAAAGCCTTCCTAATTAGCATTTTCCAAATACTCTTCCCAATTTTGGTGAGGTGCAGACCATCCCTTGCCAGAGCTCTTTATGGAGGTAGTGCAGACTGTGGTCTAGGAATCTGAAGTTCTCGTGACAGCACCAACTTTTAAGCCAATGGTTTGTTTCTAAAATGCTTTGTGTACTCATTGAATGTTGACCTTTTTTTGGAAGCACAGATGAAAACAGCACTTGTGCTTCTAACTCCTTAACTTTCTTGCCAAGCTGCTCATCATCTCTAGCACTGGCCCAGGAAATGGTGCTTCCCGGGGGATGCTGTTGTGCATTCTCTAATTTGTAATCACAGTTCAGCCAACTTGGGGGGAAATCAGGCAATTGCCTTTGTTTTGTTTTGAAATATTTGGCATACACTTAAAGGCAGAGAAATTACTTATTTCGGCACGTGGTCAAAAGCCTCTTTTTGCCTGTATAGGGTGGGATATTGTGATGGGAACAAACTTCTAATATTAGTTGGTTCAGCAAGAACACCCCCCCCACACACACAACTGTACAAAGGATTATCTCTTCTTCTGAATGCCTGGAGAAAGAAAGGAAGGAGGGAAGGAAGGAAGGAATAAAGAGAAATGGAGAGAGAAAGAAAAAGAGAGTGAAAGAGAGAGAGAAAGAGGGAGAGAAAGAGAGACACAGGGAGGGAGGGGCAGAGAGAGAGACAGAGCAACAGAGAGTGAGAGAGACAGAGAGAGGGCGACAGAGAAAGAGAATGAGAGAAAAAGAGAAAGAGAGGGAAAGAAAGAGACAGAGAGAGACATACAAAGAGAAAGAGAAAAGGAGAAAAAGAGAAAGAGAGACTGAGAGAGAGAGACTGAAAAACAGAGACAAGGGGGGAGAGAGAGAGAGACAAAGAGACAGAGAAAGAGAATGAGAGGAAAAAAAAAAGAGAGAGAGAGAGAGAGAGAGAGAGAGAGAGAGAGAGAGAGAGAGAGAGAGAGAGAGAGAGAGAGAGAGAGAGAGAGAGAGACTGTTTATCATTAATGGCCTTATGATGAGTTGAAGTAACTGTGCAAGAGGAGAAGTTTGGCCAATCTCTTGGCTTTGGAAGCAGTTTTAACAGGCGATGATATAAGACAAGAGGGACATTCTCTCAGTCAAATTCTTGTGCATTATGACCTCCTTAAAGAAGCCTTTATTAGGGCCTTGATAGTAGATTCTGTATACAAATGAAATCCATCCTGGTGATTTTGCTTTGTTTGTTTGCACAATCGACCTGGCCACCCATGTCACAGCAGGGACTCTGAGCAGTGTACATGTTAAAACCAACAATTAGAGCAACAGTCCAAATAATAACCATCTGAGGTCGCCAAAAACAAATTCCAACTTACAATGCAAACAACATCAGCTGGCAGAACTTGCGCCCTGCCTGGGAGGGACAGCCAAGTTTGTGTTGCCTTGCAAAGGCCAAGGGGGCCATCTGGATCTCCAGCTTGGTCACACAGGCAGCAGGAAAAGGATGAAGTCACAACGCACAAAAGAAGAGCGAATGAGCCGAGAGGAAAGGAAGTTACGGTTATTTGGAGTTCAGATCCTGAAACAGAGAGAGAGGCAAAAGTTTTAGAGAACAACGTACAAAGCATATGGGACACTGGGAGAGTTTGCAAGAGCAGAAAATCATGGAGATTTCACAGAGATTTCACAGATTTAACAGAGTTGGAGGGGACCTTGTAGGTCATCTAGTCCAACCCCCCCTCCCCCAAGCAGGAGACCCCACTACACCATTTCTGACACATGGCAGTCCAGTGTCTTCTTGAAAGCCTCCAGGGATGAAGCTCCAACAACTTTCGAAGGCAACTTCTGTTTCATTGGTTGATTGTTCTCACTGTCAGGAAATTTCTCCTTATTTCCAGGTTGAATCTCTCCTTGTTCAGTTTCCATCCATTGTTCCTTCTCTGGCCTTCGGGGGCTTTGGAGAATAGCTTGACCCCCTCCTCTCTGTGGCAGCCCCTCAAACACTGGAAGATGCTCTCATGTCTCCCCTGGTCCTTCTCTTCACTACATCAGCCATGCCCGGTTCCTGCAACCCTTCATTGTATGTTTGAGCCTCCAGCCCCCTCATCCTCCTGGTTGCTCTTCTCTGTACTCTTTCCAGAGTCTCAACCTCTTTTTATAGAGTAGAGTAGACACACAAGGAATTTGTCTCTGGTGCAGAAGCTCTCTGTGTACATGCAGAGCAACAGAATATTACAGGTAGTCCTCAATTTACAACAGTTGATTTAGTGACTGTTCAAAGTTACAATGGCACTGAAAAAAGTGACTTATGACAGTTTTCACATTATGACTGCTGCCGCATCCCCATGATCACATGATCAAAATTCAGGCGCTTGGTAGCTGACTGGTATTTACGATGGTTGCAGTGTCCTGGGGTCCATCACCTTTTGTGACTGTCTGACAATCAAAGTCAACGGGGAGGCCAGATTCACTTAACAACCATGTTACTAACTTAACAACGGCAGTGAGACCCTATACCATTCAGACAAGTGGGTGTCTGGTCTCTTCTTAAAAGCCTCCAGTGATGAAGCACCCACAAGTTCTTGTAGCAAGCCGTTCCCCTGGTTAACTGTCGCACCTGGAATGAAGTGTCTCCTTCATTCCAGGTTGATTCTCTCCTTGATTAGTTTCCATCCATTCTTTCTTGTCCTGCCCTCTGATGCTTTGGAGAATAGGTTGACCCCTTCCTCTTCTTTGTGACAGCCCCTCAAATACTGGAAGGCTGCTGTCATATCACATCTAATCTTTCTTTTCTCTGGACTGGCCAGACCCAAATCCTGCAGCCGTTCTTCATTCATATGGTTTAGTCTCCAGGCCTTTGATCATCTTTGTTGTTCTTGTTTTCACCCTGTTTGTTCCCTTAACTTTGAGCGTTCGTACAGTATATAGGCACTGGAGTCTTTTATGGATCTTGGGAATGTTTCTTATATCTCCTACTTTGTTTTCCATCCTTTCCATCACTCTCTACTTCACTGTATTTTCTTCTTCTTCTTCTTCTTCTTCTTCTTCTTCTTCTTCTTCTTCTTCTTCTTCTTCTTCTTCTTCTTCTTCTTCTTCTTCTTCTTCTTCTTCTTCTTCTTCTTCTTCTTCTTCTTCTTCTTCTTCTTCTTCTTCTTCTGGGATACTGTTGCAGGAATGCCAAGTTGTGTCTCTACTAGTTGATAACCCGGGTATTTATTTATCCCAACCCTCCTTCTATGAACGTTGTCGCAATTTCTAGTGTTGGATTTTCCCCCTCACCAGAGGGAGCCCCCTTGTGGAGTACTATGAAGCCGTTACCATGGCAACTCCACAGCACTGTACAGTACAGTGCTGTACACTGTACAGTAGAAGTCATTTTAAGGCACAACACCCCAATCCCTGCCCAAGGGGCGTAAGGGGTATCTTACCCCCACAGTATTTGTTTCCAGAGAGTAAGTAATCTGTGTACCAAATTTGGTTGATATTTCTCGAGGTGTTCCAGAGTTATGGAACACACATACACACAAATAGCCATCTTTATATATATATATATAGAATATGTATGGAAGACTGAAGGCTGAGTCAACCTTAAGCCTGGTGAGACTCAAACTGCTAAATTGCAGGCAGTTGGCAGTCAGCAGAGGTAGCCTGCAGTACTGCACTCTGACCACTGAGCCACGGAGGCTCGTAGACACAGAGAACTGGAACAGACAGCAGGGACTGCATAACATGGTATACGTTTTTTAGGTGCTTGCTCAACATTTCCAGAAATTCCAGATGCGTGGGAATTCCAGTCTCTTCCCATTCAAAACATTCAGAAAAATGGTGGGGTGGCTTCCTTTTTTAAGGGAGGGGGTTCTGGGATCAGGTGGGGCTCCTGTCATTGTGGTCTGTCTCTTTCCTGCAGGGCGACATCCAACAACTGCTCATCGTCTCGGACCATCAAGCCGCCTACGACTACTGTGAACACTACAGCCCAGATTGTGACACAGCCGTGCCGGATGTGCCTCACTCTCAGGACCCAAACCCTGATGAATACGTGAGTGGGGAAGGGGCTGGGAGCCTGAGGGGCAGCCAGCGGGATCTCTCCCTGCCATCCTAGCTCTAGCCCTCCCTTTGAAAGCCTACACAACAGGTTTTTTTAACTACAGGTTATGTGGGCGTGGCTTGGTGGGCATGGTGGTTCGGAACCTGACACGTAGCAGGGGAAGGATACTGCAAAATCTCTCTTCCCTCCCCTCTCTGGGGCCAGCCAGAGGTGGTATTTGCCGGTTCCCCGAACTACTCAAAATTTCCGCTACCGGTTCTCCAGAACCTGTCAGAACCTGCTGGATTTCACTCCTGCTATACAGTAATCCTTATCCTAACCCAAACTCTAACCTTGCAATGTTCATGTCAAGTATGTATTTTTAAGCAAGGATGGGAGTGCCTGTAGTGTAAAGCAAGACAGGGACTCATCTTCCTCACCCAGCAATTCCCCTAGTTCCTCGGGTGGTTTTGCTCTCAGTGCTAATTCTGAGCGACTCCATTGCACCACCAACTCCACAGTAGAAGTTCCTTGCTTTCTAACAAACAGCGGCCACAATGGTCATTATTGCTGCTGCTGTTTTTGTGAGTCTGGCCCTGTCCTGTGTAGCTTTCCCTTGGACTTCCAAAAAATCAACCCGGAGCCCTCCTAGCTCCAAAGTCTACCAACTGGGTGAGCCTCTTTGCCCACATTTGCACTTGGAGCAGAAGAAAAGAGAAGTATGAACAGTGGGTCACCTTTCCATGATTGTTTTCATCTGCATTCAAAACCAGAGAGTCCTGACTGAGGTGCTGAGATGGGTCTTGGAGATGGTTTGGGGGGAGAAAACCCCATAAGAGGAAATCTTTCCCAGAAAAGGGCTAGATGGGCATCCACTGTGAGCAGTGACGACTTCGGATTCAGAGGGATTCCATGAATAGCTAGTATAATAAAAATTACTGTGTTTTTCAGAGTATAAGACGTACCTTCCCCCCCTAAAAGAGCGAGGAAATGTTGGTGCTTCTTATACACTGAATATAGCCATTTTTGACCTCCCAAAGCCCCACCCCTGCATCCCATTTTTTGCAAAAAATGGGCTATTTTTCGCAAAAACAGAGGCATTTTTGCCTTCCCCCAGCCCTGCCAAAGCCTGCAGAGTGCTCCTGGGGGGCTGGGGAGGACATAAACCTTTTTATCTTACTTACCTCTTCGAAATCTTTGTGTGTCTTATACACCTGTGTGACATATAGTCCAAAAAATACGGTACATTTTTGAGAAAGTTACATTTAAGAGAAGAACCAGGGGAGACATGATAGCAGTGCTCCAATATTTGAGGGGCTGCCACAGAGGGGAGTTGGGGGCCAAGCTGTTTTCCAAAGCACCCAAAGGCCAGAGAAGGAAGAATCGATGGAAACTGACCAAGAAGAGATTCAACCTGGAAATAAAGAGGAATTTCCTGACAAGGAGAACAATCATCCCATGAAACAGAGGTTGCCTTCAGATGTTGTGGGAGCTTCATCACTTGGAGGCTTTCAAGAAGAGACTGGACTGCCATCGGACAGAAATTGTGTAGGATCTCCTGCTCAGGCGGGGGTTGGACTAGATGACCTACAAGGACCCTTCCAACTCTGTTCATCTGAAATATGCTTATTATTGGAGTTGGGCTCAAGCCAGAAGCACTCGCTTGTCTCCTGTGGGTGTAGCCGATTCCCCTTTAACCATAGCCAAGCCAGTGGCCTCCCTTGTCTAGGTCCTGTGAGGGAATTCCACAGTTTCATGGCCTCCTGTCACCATTTCAATCACTTTCCTTTCTTCACAGTACCCAGATGGGAACGAGAACCTGGAAGTTGAAGGAGAAACTTACTATTACGAATACCCCTACTATGAGGACCTCGACGAGGCAGGCAAAGCCACCCCGACCACTGCCCAACCTGTGGAAACCGATGAAGTAGCCCGGGAAGTGATTGACACCACCGAGGTAAAGGACGGCAAGAGGGTGGGGGGGTCGACCAGGGGTCTCTGTGGGTCCGGTGGGAGGGAAGGTGCAATGGAGCCTCTAACACAGGAGTTCCCAACCAGGGTGCTTGCACCCCCTAGAGGTGTGAGACGATATTCCAGGAGATGCAAAACCTTGGGTTTAGAAGTTTCAAAATTATAGTGTATATGTATAATTATATGCATATAATGATTTATTTTTTAAAGGGGTGTGAAAATATATCAGAAATATATATCGGAAGGGCGCGGGGTATAGAAAACTAAAGATGGAATTATATATATAAAAAGAAGAAAAGGTTGGGAACCCTCCGGTTCTAACTAATTCCAGGAACATGGAGGAGAAAACAGGAAAAGATCCCTGAGTCCACAGAAGGAAGAAAGCCTGAGAAAGAGGCTCAACGTCAATCTGTCTTAATTACGCTAGGTGTAGGTTGAGCTGCAAATGGTTCACCGGGCTTCCTTGATTCTGTTCCATCAAGATCTGTCTCAGAGTCCAGAGTGCTTCTGTTGCCTGAATTTGCTTGCCTCAGAGGACTTGAGGGAAAGGCCAGGGTCTCCTTCCGTGGAGCAAGCGAGGTGCTCTGGTATGTCCAGGAACAGCCCCCAATTGGGTTGGCAAAGGGATCATCTCTATTAACTTCCATTTTCCTTATGTGTGTGGATTTTATTCTACAAACTTAGGGAGGGTGGCAGTTAAATAACTTCATTTAAAAGTCTTTCTTCCAAGTAGCTCAAGATACCATGGGTAGCCCATAGGAGCCTTGGAAAAGAAGAAACCAACTATATATATATAAGGCAAATACCCTCACTCATCATGAAATCTCCAGAACCGTAGAGCCTACAAACTTGAAATTTGGCACGTAGGTTCCTCTTGGCTTCTGGGTGCTTGCTAAGAAAGGATTTTTTTGAAATGACCATCAGATCATTAGTAATTCTTATAATTAACACGCTCTGATGCTAAGTAGTTCTACTCCCCCTCCCCACCTGAAAAGAACTCTGTTCCAACTGCCAGTTGCCTCACATTCCATTACTTCAGTTCAAACTGGCAGACGTTCCACTCCTTCACTCAGGAACAGTCTGGGGCTCCTTACAGTACTAAACGTTGGTACCTCACCCAAGTGTCTATGCCTTCCACCTGTGGAACAGCTTCCGGACTCAAGGCAGCAGGAGCGATATTCCCTTATGTCTTTCAACCACCGACCACCACTGAGCCAACGGATTGTGAACAGAATTTCTCCTGCATAGCCTGATCACATTGTTTTGTTGCAAAGCACAATATCTATCTGGTATTTAATATTTCTCTGGATGAAGGGAGTTTGCAGCTTACAAAAGCTTATATCTTTTAATAAAACGTGTTAACTGGAAAAGGTGCTGCAGACTCCTTAATTTTTGGCTTCTGTGGATTATTACGGCTCTCTCCTCCACTGTTCCCTTTGGCCTCACAACACAGATAGATGTCCAGTCAAGTGGCAAGTTTTCTCCTCTGAGTCTAATCTTCCATCTCCTAGGAGGGATGGTTTGAGTAAGGAGGAAGCCAAGAAGTAAAGAAGAGGAAGATCCAAAGTTCCCAGATTAATATTTTTCCAGTAATGTTGCTGTAGGTAATGAGCAGAAGGAATAACTTTGAGAAATAGGAGAAAGAGCTGTGACCAAGGCAGTAGTCTGAGAAGAAATCTGAGTCCAGGGCTGAACCATAATCCAAAAACCATTCCAGACAAAGAACGGGGGAAGGGGGAAGCACAGTAAGACTTTCAGGACTGGTGTTGTTGCTTCAGGGGTGGGTTCTGGCTGGCTATACTGCCAGTTCACTCGTGCGCACGCTTTGTGCGTGCTGGATGCGTGCTCTGTGTGCATGCACAGTTCAATTAAAATTGTTCTTGCATGTGCACAACTCAAAAACAAAATGGCGGCAGCGAAGGCAGCGATTGGGGAACCGGTTTGGGGGCGTGGCAGGCCTGGGTCACTGCTGGTTCCAGTGCTTGTTCCAGTGACCCAGGCCGCCATGCCACTACCAGTTTGGCCAAATCCGTCCGAACCCATTTCTGTTTCTTCAAGGTGGACCAGAGTAGGAAATCAAGTCATGAATGCTAGTCCTACTTTTATTATGAGGTTACCGTAGTGCAGTGTTTCCCAAACTTTTGACATATGTGTACCCCTTCTATAATTTTTGTAACGCTGAGTACCCCTCATAAAAAACATATGCTTTAATAAAAATCAAAATATTTTTATTTTTTATTTTTTTGGTACATACGCAAAATAAACGAAAGTTATATAATAAAGAACATTTATTTGATTCAATGAGAAGGATGAAATTGTTTATGTTGAGATGACAGATCATCATAATTTGGTTCCCTGTACGATGTACGATGACCCCAGTTCCCATGTAAAAACTGCGATACGCGCCTATTTCTTTCCTTGTTCTGTGGGTGCAGCTAAGCACGGTGCAGTGGATATTCCCATGTGATCCCCACCAAACTCTGGTGCAATGCGTACCCCCACCAAACTCTTCCCGTACCCCTGGGGGTACGTGTACCACACTTTGGGAAACACTGCCATAGTGGATCGTAACGTCTGCCCCTCTAGACTGTCCTGGGCAGAGTTTGTGGCAGCCCACCCACGTCTCATCTCCTCTTTCAAACAGAGTCCCACCCCTCTGCCCACCCCGCCACTGGTGGTGGAGAAGATCCCGGAGGAGGTCCCCAAGGCAGAGGATGAACTGCTGATCGATGAGTACGAGTACGGGACCATGACGGAGGAGTACTATACGCCCCTCCCCTACGAAGATCTCAACTACGAAGACCTTGACAACCTTGACAAGCTCCCAGAAGGAGGCACTGGGGCAGAAGTGCCCACCAGCGCAGTCCTCGCCTACAATGAAACGGAGGTCAGTGGCTTTGCTTCTTCTAGAGGAGGCCGTTGGCTCACGGGCGAAGCGCATGGAACAAGCACAGTGGGCCGTTAGAAAGCCAGACAAAGAGCTTTGAGCAAAAAGCCACTTGGGACTCTAGCACAGGGTGTCAAACTCGATGTCATTGAGGGCCACATCAGGGTTGTGTTTGACCTCAGGGGGCCTAGGTGGGTGTGACCAGCTTGACATCACTCATTTCCGGGGCACCTGTGGTGGCTAAGTGCTAAGGCAGGACTCAGAGCCTCCCTCACTCTCATTATAATCCCCTTCCTTCCTTCCTTCCTTCCTTCCTTCCTTCCTTCCTTCCTTCCTTCCTTCCTTCCTTCCTTCCTTCCTTCCCTCCTTCCTTCCTTGCTTCCTTCCTTAGTTTTCCTTCCTTCCTTCCTTCCTTCCTTCCTTCCTTCCTTCCTTCCTTCCTTCCTTCCTTCCTTCCTTCGTTTTCCTTCCTTGCTCTCTTCCCATCTTTCCTTCTTTGTCTTCCCTCTTTCCTTTTCTACTTTCCTGTCCCTTCTTGCATGCTCCAAATGCAAAAGGGGAAAACATTTTTCCTTTCGTTTCATTTTTGTTTTGCTAACCCTCTGCCAGCAAAAATGGAGGGTGTGTGTGTGTGTGTGTGTGTGTGTGTCTGCACATCCTCCCACCCGAGCTCTGTTTTTGCTGGCAGGGGGCTGCAGGAGGCCATTGCGGCCCAAAATGGAGCCTGAGAAGGCCCCATGTGGCCCTCTTGAGCTCCGTTTTCACTGGCAGAGACACTGCAGGCTGGTCCGTTGCTGCTTCCAGGGCAGCCCCGTGGGCCGGATTCAGCCTGCGGGCCTTGAGTTTGACACCCCTGGTCTAGCAGGTGAAGTGAGACCTCCCTCCAAGGACAGAGATATGGTTGACTCCATCCTAGGAAAAGGGCAATGACAAACCCTTTTTGATGCCATGCAAGGTTGGTCCCCAGCAGTCTAGATCGACTCAAAGGAAAACACTCAAAATGCGGTGGAGCATCCTAAACAAATGGTTGGATTTTGAGTTTGGCTGGGATCATTTGATGATTTTTTTGGGGGTCGGGGGGGTTCTGACTTTGATCGCATTAGTTACCCTGTGGTAAAATAGGCGGCCAATAAATTTAAGAAAAAAAATGAATTAGTTTGAATAGGTCGCTCTTGAGCAGCCATAATCAAATCTTCATTTTTTAAAACATTCCAGTTGTAAATCATTGCCAGAATTTTATCTTTTATTACTACTACTATCATTGCACAGTCAGCCAGATGTTTAGACTGGGCTTGGCATTTTTGTCTACCTATCGAGTTCTTACCAAGGACCTGGGATGGCAGATCGAAATGTTTGATGCTGTTACAGATATTGTCGCAGGATGGAAGCTGCTCCAAGTAAAGCTGCCTTTTGCAATTGACTGGTGGCAAATTTGTCAATGCCGATGGTGTTCAAGTGATGCTCCAGGTGTTTTGGGTTTGCTCCCAAGGTTCCTCTTACTATTGGTACTACCCTTGTTTGCCTTTGCCATAGTCGTTCTATTTCTATTTGTAGGTATTTGTGTTTTGTATCTTCTCCAGTTCTTTCTCTTTTATTTTGCTGTGTCCAGGCACTGCCACATCTTATCGACAACGTTAAGTTATGTGGCAGGTGCCTGTCTGTCTGGATTCTGAAGTCCCAGAGCAATTTAACTTCTTTATTTTCTATGAGTCCCACTAGTTCTTCCTTAGAGGCAAATGGTATTTCTTACAGATCTTCCAAGCACCATTGTTGCTACTTTTTTTCATGCCGCTGCTTGCAGTCAGTTTGTGGGATTTTCTTGCAACAGCTTATAGGGGGCACTTACTGTCTGTTGCTGTCTTCTCAAGTCTGGTTTTGTGTACATTTGTCCTTAAGGTTTGGTCTTGTGCAGCCAGAATTAGTCCCTCGGTCTTTCTTCAACTTCCCTGCTCTTAGCCATTGCCAGGTCTCGCTATTATCTCCTTTCTCTGCTACTTTTTTTTAATGTACTGGCCATGTAGTGCTTTGTCTTCCCATGCCTCCATTCTTTTCTTTATTTGGTCTTTCTTGTAGGGCAGTTTGGTCTTTCCAGTAGCCAGTAAGCCTTCCTGGCATACTAACTTCAGTGCATCTTCTTCATTTTCCTTCAGATAGTCTTCCAAAACAATTTCTTCTTCTTCTTCAACCATCTGATGTACTTGCAACATCCTACGCCCACCTATTTGCCTTGGTAGGTAGAGTCAGCCAAAGTCACTGTGAGGATGAGGGGCATGTGTCAGGGTTCCAAATAACATCCAAAATTAAATCAGAGTCCAAGGCAACGTATTACTCAAAGATCCAATTTATGAAGAGAGCCATGTTGGCACATCTGGGAAAACCCAAATCTGAAAGCTTCCCATTTTCCCCACCCAGTTGAAAGTTCAAGATCTTGCCCCCACACCCACAGATCCATCCCATGGTCCAATCTCCCACTGCCATGCTGGCAGCTTCCACCCATCCAGTTCCGGTCAGGTGCAGAGGTGCAGAGACAAAGGATGACCTTGGCAATCTAAAAGGAATTTTATTTTGGTTACATCACATCCTACTCCTTGCTATTCCCCTCCCATTTCCCAACTATAGAAACAGCATAGTAGATAGAAATGTGGGAGGCCAAAGATCCCAAAAGGAACTGGCTGCAGGCCTGACAGCATGATTCACTGTCATTATTTTTCTGGTCTTCCTATCCATCACTTTTAGTTCTTTGTGAGTCCAGTCCACTATTCCCGCTGGGTATCTAATGACTGGACGTGCCCAAGTGTTGATTACCTTGCTAGTGTTTCCTCTATTGAGGTTGGACTTTAAGATCTTCTTCACTCTCTTGATGTATTCACTTCTAACAATTTTCTTGACTTCAGTGTGATTGATGTTGTCAGCTTGAAGGATACGCAGGTATTTGTGTAATCATCTTCATCCAGACTCTTAATGTTATTTTTGTGAGGCATCTTGCTTCCTTCAGTTCTTACTATTTTTCCTTATTTGATAGTGAGTGTGGCACATTTGTCCAATCCAAACTCCACTGCAATATCTTGGCTATGTATACGGACAGTGTTGAGCAGTGATTCTGTTTCAGATGGTCTTATTCCATACAGCTTCAGATCACCCCTATAAAGGAGGGGGGGATAGTCTGGCAGATGTTTTTGATGTTAGGCCTGAGTTGCTCAGTGTTGTTGACAGAGGAAAGAATGCAATGACAAATTGTGGTGATAGTGAATCTCCTTGAAATATTCCTCTCTTGATATTAACTTCTCCCAGTCCCTCTCCTCTGACCTGCAACTGTGTCTTCCATTGTGCCATCAATCTTGGCACAAAGCTTTTGGTATTTCTATTGATTCCTGTTATTTCTAGGCAGAGAGTCAAGTGCCTCTTTGAAGGCTATCCATGAGGTTGGTCTTCCTTCTCTTGCAAGTTTTCCAAAATCATTTTGTCAATTAGGAGTTGATCTTTTGCTCCTTTGCTGTTGGGGTCGTTTCTTTTCTGCTCAAGTGGAAAGAGATCGTTTTCAACTAGATGCTGTTGGACTGCCTCAGCTACCACACCGGTTAGCCATTTGAAAGTTGTTGGTAAGCCTGTAGTTGCTTACTGTGCTGCTTTTGCTGGATCTTTAATTATCAGGTAGGTTCTGCCAGATGTTAGCCATTCTTTACTTTCACCGCCTTATAGTATGTTGTTAACTGCCTGGCAATGAGTTGGTATAGACCAGTTAGATGTTTCAACCAAAAACCATGCAGTTCATCTTCACCTGATGCAGACCAATTCTTGATCTTCCTTGCTCTTTTCTCTACCATTTCTCTGTTATTACTAGTTCTTTCATTGCAACTTCTTTTTTTATTCTTATCCACCTCTTTTAACCAAGCTGCATCCTTGTTGTATTTCTTTGGGTTGTCCCACAGCTGCACCCAGAACTCCAGTGTTTCTTCCTTGTCAGGTACTGACTGATTCACAGCCGTTTCTCCATTGAGGGATTGGCAGAAACCTTCCTCATTGGATTGAAATTGGAAGTTCTGCCTATAATTAGCAAATTTGGCTTTGTATCTGATAACCCTCTTGGCTATAGCTGTTATTTGCTGCTTTATTCATTTCCAGTGTGAGGCAGCAGCCAAAAAAGTTAATACAATCCTTGTTGTATAAACAGAGGCACAGAATCAAAATCACGTGAAGTGTTAGTCCTGCTAGCCTTAGTCACCACATTACAAAAAAGATGTTGAGACTTTGGTAAAAGAGAAGAGAAAGGAAGATGATCAAAGGCCCGGGGACTAAAACATATGAAAAAAGGCTGCAGGATTTGGGTTTGGCCATTCTAGAGAAAAGAAGAATTAGGGGTGACATGATAGCAGGATTCCAGTATTTGAGGGGCTGCCACAAAGAAGAGGAAGGGGTCAAATTATTCTCCAAAGCACCAGAGAGCAGGGCAAGAAACAATGGATGGAAACTAATCAAGAAGAGAAGCAACAGCTTGCCTTCAGGAATTGTGGGCACTCCATCACTGGAGGTTTTTAAGAAGAGACTGGACAACCATTTATCCACGATGGTATAGGTTCTCCTGCGTGAGCAGGGGTCTGGACTAGAAGACCCCCAAGGTCCCCTCCAGCTCTATTCTGATTCCGATTCAGTGCTTCCTTGATCTTCCTTGTTTCTAAGTGGCATTTCTTGATTAGGTATTCTTTGGTCTTCAGCTTCTTTTCTTTCATGTGTTCTAGTTTGCTTGCATCGGATCTCAACTTTCTGGTCTTATTTTCCACTCTAATCTTCCATTTTTCTGATGTGTCGTTTGGTTCCCCCCCTCCTCTTCTCCGTTGATTTTGCATCCCAGTATTTCAGTTATAACTGTAGTTATCTTGCTTTGTTTCGTGCAGTGAGTTGGTGCTTATACTTGATATTGCAGTATTTGCATCTTTTAATCTTGTGCTAGTTGCAAGCTTCAATGTGGGCAGCCTTATTCCGATATTTGTGTGCTGTTCTAGACCCTCAGTTATGCTTTGTTTCAGTTCTTTTACTTCTTTAGTTAGAGGGCTTTGTTCTTCCCGAGGCAGAGTAGTGGGTGCCTAGTTTCCAAATGAAAACGATGGTATATCTCTTCTGGATTTCTCTACTACCAACTCCCCCTGGTTTGCCTCTATATTCTGACAAGGCTTTAATTTCTTTGCCCTGGATGAACCTTTGAAGTCCTTCCAATTCTGCTTCTGGGAATACTTTATTTCAATTATAGATCGATCTTGATCTGCTAGCCTCTGTTCTGTTATTTTTGATTCTGGATGCTGTTCTTTCCAGAACTGGCACATTTGTTTCAAATATTCTTGTTGGACTTGATCTGTAATAATAGATCATTTCTTTGTTTTCAATTACTGTACATCTATGACGGGTAAGCACCTTATCTGCCAGTATTTCTGCAGCTGCCGGCCCCGGTTGCTCAGTCAACAATCCTGAATCCTTAGCCTATTTTTCACACTATTGCTATTGCTATTAATTGCATGGTCAGCCAGAAGTTCAGACGGGGTTTGGCACTTTTGTCTATCTATCACGTTTTTACCCAGGATCTGGGATAAGCGTATCCGGATGTTTGATGCTGTTACAGATATTGTCACAGGAGGGAAGTTGGTCGAGGTCAAGCAGCCTTCTGCAATTGACTGATGGCAAATTTGTCAATGCCAATGGTGTTCAAGTGGTGCTCCAGGTGTTTTGGGATTGCTCCCAAGGCGCCTCTTACTATTGGCACCACTCTTGCTTGCCTTTGCCATCGTCATTCTATTTCTATTTGTAGGTCTTTGTATTTTGTTATCATCATCATCATCATCATCATCCTTCATTAAACATGAAACTCAGTCAACTGAACATTTAAAAATGTATCACAAATACCACTGATTGGCACTGATGGGTTGCTGCCAGCATCCTAGGTATCAACCAAGTATCTTCTTAAAATATAAGATGTTCTGAGTAGCGCAGTTTTTTGCAGTTCCACTGGTGTTATTGCAGGAAGCTGCAATTTGTTGATGTATCTTATAAAATTCTTGGACACGGTACCAAGTGCCCCAATGACACTGGGTATCACTGTTACACACTTCATCCATAGTCGTTTTGATGGCCAGGTCGCGATATTTCATGATTTTTTCTAGTTCTTTTTTTCTTCGACTCTGGCGTCTCCTAGTAGAGCGATATCAACAAATTGTATGCTTTGGTTTTCGACAACTGTGTTGTTGTTGTTGTTGTTGTCATTATTATTGTACAATTGTATCACAGCGGCCAGTTGTTTCGCCGGATTTGGCATTGGTTACTAGTCGGGCCCCACCCAGGGGCCTAGGACGTTGTAACGTATTTTTGTAATATGCGTGCAGATCCAAGCAGTGCGGCTTTTTGCATTTGACTGATGGTGATTTTGTCAATTTTTAACTGTTTTAAATGTAATTCCAGTGCTTTTGGAATAGCACCCAGTGTGCCAATTACCACTGGAATTACCACTGCTGGTTTGTGCCATAGTCGTTGAATTTCGATTTTTAAGTCCTGGTATCTTGCGATTTTTTCATGTTCCTTCTCGGCGACCCTGCTATCACCTGGTATTGCGATGTCTATGATTGTGACCTTATTTTTCTCAACCAGTGTGATGTCTGGTGTATTATGCGCCAGTATAAGATCTTGACCATCTGATTTTCGGTGACTTTTTCAGGCTGATGTTCCCACCAGTTTGTTGCTGTTTTAATATTATAATTTTTCACAAATTCCAATGGATCATTTGTGCTACTGAATTGTGCCGCAATTTATAATCAGTCTGCATTATTATTATTATTATTATTATTATTATTATTATTATTATTATTATTATTATTATTATTATTATTATACAATTGTATCACAGCGGCCAGTTGTTTCGCCGGATTTGGCATTGGTTACTAGTCGGGCCCCACCCAGGGGCCTAGGACGTCGTAACGTATTTTCGTAATATGCGTGCAGATCCAAGCAGTGCGGCTTTTTGCATTTGACTGATGGTGATTTTGTCAATTTTTAACTGTTTTAAATGTAATTCCAGTGCTTTTGGAATAGCACCCAGTGTGCCAATTACCACTGGAATTACCACTGCTGGTTTGTGCCATAGTCGTTGAATTTCGATTTTTAAGTCCTGGTATCTTGCGATTTTTTCATGTTGCTTCTCGGCGACCAGTTTGGTCCCTGCAACAAACTGGCAACAAACTGGCGACCCTGCTATCACCTGGTATTGCAATGTCTATGATTGTGACCGTATTTTTCTCAACCAGTGTGATGTCTGGTGTATTATGCGCCAGTATTTTGTCGGTTTGTATATGGAAATCCCACAAGATCTTGACCATCTGATTTTCTGTGACTTTTTCAGGCTGATGTTCTGGTGTATTTTTCAGGCTGATGTTCTGGTGTATTATAATATTAAAACAGCAACAAACTGGACCCCAGGGTCACCAGTTTGTTGCTGTTTTAATATTATAATTTTTGCACAAATTCCAATGGATCATTTGTGCTACTGAATTGTGCCGCAATTTATAATCAGTCTGCGCGATTTTTTTACAGCAGCTGAGTATGTGATCAACAGTTTCGTCAGCTTCTTTGCAAAGTCTGCATTTGGCATCATCAGAGGATTTTTCGATTTTGGCCTTAATGGCATTTGTGCGGATAGCTTGTTCTTGCGCAGCCAGGATTAGTGACTCTGTTTCTTTCTTTAATGTACCTGTTTTTAACCATAACCAAGTTTGTTCACTGTCCACTTTATCTTTTATTTTTTCCAGAAATTGACCATGCAGTGCTTTGTTCTGCCAACTCTCCATTCTTGATTTTATCACATCTTTTCTGTATTCTTGTTTTGTCTGTTGGGCCTTCAGTAGATTTTTGTTCTTTACTTCGATTAATAGATGTTCTTGACTTTCTTTTAAATAATCAGCCAGTGCATGTTTTTCTTCTTCAACTGTTTGCTTCACTTGTAATAATCCTCTGCCACCTGATTTTCGGGGCAGATAGAGTCTATCAGTATCACCACGTGGATGTAAACTGTAGTGCATTGTCATTAGTTTCCTGGTTTTTTGGTCCAAAAGGTCCAAATCAGCTTGTGTCCAGTTAACTATGCCAGCTGTGTATCTTATAACTGGTATTGCCCAGGTATTTATGGCTTTGATTGTATTTCCACCATTCAATTTAGATTTCAAAATTTTCCTAACTCTGTTGGTGTACTCTCGTCTGACAATAGTTTTTACTTCTCCATGCTTGATGTTATCCAACTGCAGAATGCCTAAGTATTTGTAGGCTTCATTTTCTTTGCATTTAATTAGTTGGCCATTGGGCATTTCAACTCCCTCAGATGCAGTGATTTTGCCCCTTTTTATGGATACAGTGGCGCATTTTTCCATGCCAAACTGCATTGAAATATCGGTGCTGAATACTCGGACTGTATTTGTCAATGATTGGATTTCTATTTCTGACTTTCCATAGAGTTTCAAATCATCCATATATAGTAAATGCGAAATTTTTTCAGCTTTTTTGGCTGTTTGGTAGCCTAATTTCATTTTTTTTAAGATTACTGATAGTGGGATCATTGCGATGATGAAGAGAAGAGGTGAAAGTGAATCACCCTGGAAAATTCCTTGCTTGATATTAACCATTCCGTAGCTCTCATTCCCTACTGCCAACTCAGTTCTCCATTGTTTCATTGCCTTTTCAGTAAAGGATGTAATATTTTTGCTAATGCCAGTTGTTTCTAAGCATTTTATGATCCAACTATGTGGCAGTGAGTCAAATGCCTTTTTGTAATCAATCCAGACCATATTCAAGTTCGTTTTTCTGTTCTTACAATTTTCTAATATCATTTTATCAATTAGAAGCTGATCTTTTGTGCCCCTGCTCCTTCTTTTGTTGCCTTTTTGCTCTACTGGCAAGATGTTGTTTGTTTCCAAATAATCCATCATGTTATCTGCAATAATGCCTGTGAGTAATTTGAAGGTTGTTGGCAAGCATGTTATTGGTCTATAGTTTTCAGGTGTTGTTCCTTTAGTTGGATCTTTCTGAATCAAGTATGTTTTTCCAGTTGTCAACCATTCATCAATTTGGCCCTTTTGTAAAATTTCATTCAGTTGCCTGGCCAATATTGCATGTAAACTGGTCAGATATTTGAGCCAGAAACCATGTAATTGGTCCTTTCCAGGTGATGTCCAATTCTTTACCTTTTTAACTCGATTTTTGATCATCTCAGTTGTTATTTCTAATACTTGCATTTGTTTGTTGCCAATGCTTTTCTCAAAGTCATGTATCCACTTTGCTTCCTTGTTGTAGTCCTTTGCATTTTCCCACAATCCTTTCCAGAATTCAACTGTGGCCTGCTTTTCTGGTTTTTCACTTTTGGTGTCACCATTCACATTAAGACTTTGATAAAAACGCCGTTGGTCTGATCGAAATTGCTGATTTTGTTTATATTGGATGATTCGTGCCTCATATCTTTCAATTTTTCTAGCTGTTGCTGTTATCTGCTGTTTTACAATCTCTACAGCTTCATTGATGTTTCTTGTATCCAATCTATATCTTCTGATTAGCCGATCTATGATTTTGTTGTTTTTAAGTTGTTTTATTATTATTATTATTATTATTATTATTATTATTATTATTATTATTATTATTATTTGGTTAATCTTTGGTGAGATTCACAGCCTTTGGGGCTGGTTGGTAGCTCAACAGCTCGAGTCCTAACCAAGGACCTAGGAACCGTTAAGGTAACGTCGGAGGATATAAGCTGTTCCAAGTAGGGTGGTTTTTTGTATTATTATTATTATTATTATTATTATTATTATTATTATTATTATTATTATTATTATTATCATCATCATCATCATTATTATTATTATTATCATCATCATCATCATTATTATTATTATTATTATCATCATCATCATCTCAGAGCACAGGAAGAGTAAGTGAAGGTGGAGAAGATCCTGACAAAGATTTCTCCGTCACTGAGTATGGAGAGGGATATTATGACGGCTACTTCGACAGGACGGACTCACCTGACATTGGACCTGGAATGCCGGCTAACCAGGATACCATTTATGAAGGGGTGAGGAAGGCCTTTGTCTCTGTCTGAGAGTGAGGCTCAGATCCTGAGCACATGCAACCCACATCACGGTTGGGCCAGAGCTGATGGGGCCACATGCTGAGAATTCTGGCCATTGCCTGCAAAAACATAGGGTTACGTTTCCAGGTTAAAGAGAAGGTTTCAGTGAATCCCAAGTGAAGCTGACATAACCTCTCCAGGATAGGAGGCTAACCACAGTTTCTTTCTGCCAATTTCAATGCATTCTTGCCATTTGTGTGCAATTGTAACAGACTCCAAAGAAGCAACCAGTGAATTCTTGTTCACTGATTGAGCCTCTCGAAAGTGTGCAGAGAAAAGCAACAAAGATGATGAGGGGTTGGAGGCTCAAACATACGATGAATGGTTGCAGGAACTGGGCATGGCTAGTCTAGGGAAGAGAAGGACCAGGGGAGACAGGAGAGCAGTCTTCCAATATCTATGGGGTTGCCACAAAGAAGAGGGAGTGAAACTATTCTCCAAAGCAAGAAGCAACGGGTGGAAACTAATCAAGGAGAAAAGCAATTTAGAACTAAGGAGAAATTTCCTGACAGTGAGAACAATTAACCAGTGGAACAACTTACCTCCAGAAATTGTGAATGCCCCAACACTGGAAATTTTAAGAAGAATTTGGATAGTCATTTGTCTGAAATAGTATAGGGCTGTGATGGTGAACCTATGGCACGCATGCACTTGCGGTGTTGCCTGTTCCTCTTCTAGGTGTCTGGCGTGCATGCGTGTGTGATGATCAGCTGGCCTTCATGCATGAGGCAGTGCCGGAAACTGGAAGAGCTGGTCTTCCGTTTTCCGGCGTGAGCATGTGCAGTGGCCTGTTGATCGTCACATGTGCAAGCGCGCCAGTAACCGGAAGAGTAGCTGCCCGGCACGCATGTATGCTCCGGAAACCAGAAGTTTATTTTCCAATGCGTGCATGCCCCTTAGGCAACTTCTGTTCCAGGTTGTGACCCAGATGAGCATGCATACACTCAGTGCTGAAAAGATTCACCATCACTGGTATAGGGTTTCCTGCCTAAGCCGGAGGTTGGACTAGAAGATCTCCAAGGTCTCTCTCAATTCTGTTATTCTAATCTCATTGACTGGGGAGGTCTATATTTGTGCATATAACTGGATAGACCCCAATAGACAATGGAAGATGAAATCCCAATACTTGGAATTGTGCTTTGGCATTGCTTAAAAGCATTTGTTTGTTTGTTTGTTTGTTTGTTTGTTTGTTTGTTCGTTTGTTCATTCATTCATTCATTCATTCATTCATTCATTCATTCATTCATTCATTCATTCATTCATTTAAATTTGTCAAACAAAAATGAGAACAAGAACTTTCCTTGAAAATGCAGAGCAAATTCCAAGTTCGGGTTTGCAGTTGCAATTTGCCTTGATACTAAAATTAACAGGGAGCCTTTGGGTCACAGTAAGAGAACTGCCAGAGTTTGGGTGGGATGCATTCAGGGTGGTGAGGTGAGTCTCTCATGAAAGAAACTGTCCCAAGAGGGTTGCAAATTGAACAGTGCATTCACCAAGCATCAAAAATCAATCAGCCTGCAAAGGTAAAGAGCTGGTGCTTTGCATTTATTTCTGGGTTTTGTATTCCTGCTCACATTTTTAAAATCCCACACGGCTGACTTGCTTTCTCTTCCTCTGGTGCAGATTGGTGGACCTCGAGGTGAAAAGGGGCAGAAGGGGGAGCCGGCGATCATTGAGCCAGTAAGTGTCTTTGCTTTGCAGGTAAAGGTGTGTGTGCTGTTGAACCTCATAGTTGAGGCCTCCATGTTTCCCGTGGGAACTTTTATTTAATTGACAGTGAATTCCTCTCCAGCAAAGTCTTTCCTCCCCCACAATCTTTCAAGATAATTCACAATTACCAACCTTGATCGGGCTTGGAGAGGAGCCAGGCTGATATCTTTCAGATGCAGCAATACTTGGCAAGAATGCAGGAATGAACTAATTGTCTCCTGCAAACTCCACTCCCCTTTTCTCCTCTTTCATTCCCTACGGGAGGGGCCACTCATAGTCCACCTGTGGCCTTACTCCCGAGTCGGCCCTTGTTCCTTAGCTGTTCCCTTCGTCTGGCAACTCTGCGCATGCGCACACTGGGAACAGGCTCCAGCTGTTCTTCTGCCCCACTGATGTCCGACTCTTGAGAAGACGCACAATGTAGGCGTCAGTAGCACCACAGGGTGACTGAGCACCACAGAGCCTTGTTCCAGGCCAGCAGCAGAGAGCCTGGAGCTTGGCCTGGTGTCTCTCAGTGACGTTTCATCTCCAGGCTCTTTCAGGGAGAGAAAGCCCCCCCCCCCAGTCATTGAACCAACACAAGCATAAAACGCGCTGTCCCCATTGACGATCCCTGCCCTGCCTCAAGCATGGCCCCCTCAGAAGGCCTCGTCCTTATTTGTGTGGAGCCCAGAGGACAGGGATTGCGGGGGTCTCCTGCGTGGGCTCACCCTGCTCCCCATTCAATGTCATCATCCAGTGAAAGGCATCTGCCCCTTAACTGCCCTCTGCCAATAGTTCCTTCGCTTTTGCCCAGGTGCTGTGTGTGAGTTGGTACTGTATCAGTTGGGCTCCTTTTAGACAACCTTAGGGTTAGTCTTAGGGTTAGCTCAGCATAAATTTGGAGAGCAAAATGAATCTTACCAATGGATTTGGAGAGCTTTGTTATGCTTAGGAGCGGGTTCCCTGTTTGAGCCTGCCTTATCTAAGTTTCCTGGTAAAATACATGGTAAAATCCAATTGTGGGGAATTCCACTTAGCATTAGGGTTAGGGTCCTAAATTGGGCTCCTTTTAGACAAAGGTTAGGGTTAGAGTTTATGTTTAGGGGTAGGGCTAGCATTAGGGTTAGGGCAGCAGGTGGTATTCAGCAGGTGCTCTCTGGTTCGGGCGAATCAGTAGTGGTGGCTTCGGGAGGCTCCACCCACTTACCCCGACGTAATGTGCAAGCACAGTGCATGCACAGAAGGTGGTGCACATGTGCAGGCCAGGCACATTCAAATTCGTTCACATTTATGAATTGGTAGGGAAGGTAAGGGAATCCCATCTCTGGTTTGGGTCCTAAGTTGGGCTCCTTTTAGACAAGGGTTTGGCACTAGTCCAGAAGAACATTCAGCTCTGGGCCAGAAGCAGCCTGAGTGACACCTGGCAAATACAGGAAGGGCCACCTGCCAAAACTGCAGAGAGCAGCCACCTCCCTCTGTCCTGCTTCACTGTGCAGCCCCACTACAATTCTCACCAACCCCAGCCTGCCTGGGACGATGGGTATTGCAGCCCGGAAGACTCTGGAGAGCCAGCTTTGATTCAAGGCTGAGATGGGGCGCTGGAACCTTGTCTCCCCACCTGCCTGTAGAGATGCCAGGGAATTCCAGGTGTTCTTCAGTCTTCATCCCATCATCTCTTTGGTAGCAGGAAGATGTTTCTGAGAGCCTCGTGTGTTGGTGTGTTTGTTGAAGGAGTGGATCATTTTCGACTCACCAACATTCATTTCCCCCTCGGTTTTAGCCCCATGAAGCCCATTTGAAGGCAGAATCAATCTCAATTGCAGAAATCCAGATAACCACTGGATTGGTTTTTTTCTCGTGCAAACGTTTAGACTTTGATAGAAAGTAGATAGTGGAAAGTAGTAGCCTTTTGTGCAGATAGACAAAAGGCTTGTGGTGCCTTAAAAATCATTTTGCACGAGTGCACTAATTCCAGTCTTGGTGATTTTAAGGCCATTCGGTTTCCAAACCCTCCCTTGGCTTCAGAGCTTTTGTTTTCTGCTGCTTTTTTGTTAGTGTTTTGGAGGGTTTTTTGGACAAGGCAAACAAAATCCTCACCTTTCCAGGAGTCCTGCAATGCGCTGCCTGCTTGGTTATTATGCCAGAAAGTTGGAAGCTGAGAATTCTTGCCAGCGTCTTCATGTCAGAGGAAGCTGAAACAAATTTTGTTTGATTGACTATTCATTTCTACAACTTCTTGGATGCTGGATGTGTGGAAAATTTGAACGACTATGGTATTAATATAACAAGATTAAATGCAAGAATCAAATGATACACTTATAAACAATCAATCCGAGGTAGCACCCTTCCTCGTGATTTGTCCCCTGAGGCCTTTTGGAAGAGCTCTTCAAAATATAGTAATCTGGGGTTGACATGGTCATAATTGAGGAGGCCCAAATCCAGGGCCCCGGGAGATGAAGTTTTGTCTGTGGTGGGATCCTCAGGAAGCTCCTCCTGCCAGATCTTTCTTGGTTTCTCCATCCAGGAGATAAAGCAGATGTCAGGCTTCCAGCCGATGCCCTCATAAAAGCAGGAGCCTGAGGAAAGTTCCAAGGGAAACTCAGTGGTTTATTAGGGGCCAAGTGAAGCCATCTCTAACTTCCTCGGTTCGCGCCTTGCCTCTGACCCCGGCCAGGTGCTCTTTGCCTTGGGCCCCTGCCTGGCTTCTTGTCCTGCCTGGCTGCTTCACTTGAGATGCTTTGGGTGTTAAACCACAATTCATTAGGAAGGTATCCTCCTCCTCCTTCTTCATCATCATCATTTGATGACCCCATAATCCCTTGCATTGGGGTGGAGTCTGGCAACTGAATGGAGCTAGCAGAGTGTTTATTGGCCGGATGCTCTTCCTGTTGCCCATGCAGAGTTTTGTTCAGCAGATAATATATTCTCATCGTGCCCAGAGGGAGAAATATCTGCCTCTACAGCCACCTGATCGTAAGGTGAGAGCTCCACTGCCCCACTCTAGGAAGGCATCCCTCTTCCCCATCTTTATTCCCAAGAATGTTTGAGGCGTCGTGGAGCTGGAGAGCTTTTTGGAAGTAGGAATCTGGCCTCAGTTTGACAGGGCAGCCAAGTTTTCTTCCGAAGCAGTCCTGCTTCTCTTCTGTCCTTGTTGGCCTTCCTTCCTTTCCTGCAAGGCAGCAGCCCCCGGATGGCAAAAGGTTCTTGGGAAATTAATGGGGGAGTGGAGTCCCCCTGCCCTCCATGGTGAAGAGGCTCCAACAGCATCGCCATTTGGGGAACAGCCCTTTCTGGAGGGAACCTTCACGGCTTCCTTGGGAGCCTGAAGTTGGTCTATCCATGTTCTGGGAGTCCTCAATTGGGTCAGGGTTCAAAGTAACAGACCCAATGGAGTCAAAACTCTTGAGTGTTCCTCAAAGCACAGTTTATTAGGCATGTCATATTGGCACATCTGGTGAAAACCCAACTTCGAAAGTCCCACCCAAATTAAAAATCAAAGTTCTCTTCCTGCTTCTACATGTCCATCACAAGGTCCAATCAGGTCACAGTCCAAACTTCCTTTGGTTCCAGTCCATGCCTTCCCAGCACCTGGTGAGAACCTGGTCCTTGGTTCCTAGGAAAAAGAATGATATATTGGTTACAAGTCCCCAGCTATCTCTGCTCCCCACTCCCGTTCCCACAGCTCCAACCAGCCCAGCTGTGGCAGCATTGGAGATGCTCCAAAATGGCTTCAGGGTTGAGAGACTCTGAGAGAGAGAGAGAGAGAGAGAGAGAGAGAGGGAGGGAGGGAGGGAGGGAGGGAGGGAGAGAGATGTGGGGGAGACCCTGGACCGTCTCTTCAAATTGCTCTGGAATCAATGTGCAGATGTGCTTCCTTGGGGGAGCCTCCCTGGCATCTCCTGCTCCCCAACTTCTCTCCTGCAACGCAGAGGCCAAAACTGACATTTCTCACCCTTACTGGACTTTGCAAAGGTGAAGCCTGAAAAAACACCTGGCAGGTGGGTGAGGGGGGGGGGCAGGGCCTTTCTGGTTAGTGATCAGGAGTTTCTGGTCCAAGAGTTTTGTAGGGTCCATAATGTCAGCTTGTTTCACGTACCATTTACACCAGCCCCCTACATGACCCCAACCCACAAAAGCTGGATATTGGGGGAAGCACACAAAACCAGAACTTAGCAAAGTTGTGATGCTTCTCTTTCCTTCCTCCCCTTTCGCGGCTGGGAGGCTTGTAAGCAGGGCTGGCAGTGGGGATGTGTGTGTGTGTGGGGGGGGGGGGTGTCAGGCTGAGTGGGGCTTTCTGGAGGGATTCAGCCAGGTATGAGGCAATGTGGGCCGGTGTTTGTAACGGGGAGGGTCCGGTGCTGTTCTGTGCTTCTCATCTCTTCCTCCTCCCTTTCCAGGGGATGCTGCTCGAAGGGCCGCCTGGCTCAGAAGGCCCAGCCGTAAGTTGCTTGCCTCTCTTTGCCTTTTGGCCCCAGGGATGTGGACGGGGCTCCCCTGCTGTGGTCGGAGCAAGTCTGCAGAAGGCGGCTGCTCCCGCCTGCAGCTGCTTCCGTGGGTGAACGTGGTGCTCCGTGGTTGCCTCCCAGGTCAATTCACCCGTGCAGAAGTCAACCCTTCTTGTGTGTCTCCCTTCCATGAGGAGGGCGAGAACTTCCCTCCTTCCCTTGGAGCTGACCTTCCTTCTTTCTCTCCTCCATCAGGGGCTGCCAGGCCCTCCGGGAACAACGGGGCCAGCGGGGCCAATGGGGGATCCTGGAGAAAGGGTAAGTCCTCTTGCAGGGAGGGTCACCTGGAGTGGAGCACCATTGCATTGCCAGGCTTCTACCTGGGGGAGGTTGGAAGCCATTTGGGGGCATGGCATCCGCAAACTGGGCCTGGGGCTGATAGGAGGCACACTGTGGGAAGACCCCGATTCTTCCTGGCTAGAGGAAGGAAGGAAGGAAGGAAGGAAGGAAGGAAGGAAGGAAGGAAGGAAGGAAGGAAGGAAGGAAGGAGAAAGTGTGTGAGAGAGAGAAAGAAAGAGAGAGAGAGAAAGAAAGAAAGAGAGAGAGAAAGAAAGATAGAAAGAGAGATAGAAAGAAAGAAGAAAGTGAGAGAAAGAGAGATAGAAAGAAAGAAGAGAGAAAGAGATAGAAAGAAAGAAAGAAGAGAGAGAAAGAAAGAGATAGAAAGAAAGAAAGAAAGAAAGAAAAAAGTGAGATAGTGAGAGAGAGAGAAAGAAAGAGAGAGAGAAAGAAAGAAAGAGAAAGAGAGAAAGAAAGAAAGAGAGAAAGAAGGAAGGAAGGAAGGAAAGAAGAAAGTAAGAGAGGGATAGAAAGAGAGAAAGAAACAAAGAAAAGAGAGAAAGAGATATAGAAAGAAAGTAAGAAGAAAGTGAGAGATAGAGAGATAGAAAGATCGAAAGAAAGAGAAAAAGAAAGAGAGCGAAAGAAAGAAGAGAGAGAAAGAGAGAAAGAAAGAAGAGAGAGAAAGAAAGAAAGATAGAAAGAAAGAAGATAGAAAGAGATAGAAAGAAAGGGAGAAAGAAGAAAGTGAGAGTGTGTGTGTGAGAGAGAAAGAGAGACAGAAAAAAAGAAAGAAGAGAGAGAGAAAGAAAGAAGGAAGGAAAGAAGAAAGTGAGAGGGATAGAAAGAGAGAAAGAAAGAAAGAAAAGAGAGAGAAAGAAAGAGATATAGAAAGAAATAAGAAAGTGAGAGATTGAGATAGAAAGATCGAAAGAAAGAGAGAAAA
The DNA here is from genome assembly GCF_051295495.1 of Thamnophis sirtalis. Lineage (NCBI taxonomy): Eukaryota > Metazoa > Chordata > Lepidosauria > Squamata > Natricidae > Thamnophis > Thamnophis sirtalis. The sequence goes on from NW_028261382.1 coordinate 25,597,214, forward strand.
AGAAAGAGAGATAGAAAGAAAGAAGAAAAAGAGAGAAAGAAAGAAGGAAAGAAGAAAGAGAGAGGGATACAAAGAGAGATATAAAGAAAGAAGAAAGAGAGATAGATATAAAGAAAAAGAAAGGAGAGAGAAAGAGAGAGAAAGAAAGAAAAAAAGTGAGAGAGAGAAAGATAGAGAAAGAAAGAGAAAGAAAGAAAGAAGAGAGAAAGAGAGAAAAGGAAAGAAAGAAAGAAGGAAGGAAGGAAGGAAAGAAGAAAGAAAGAGGGATAGAAAGAGAGATACAATGAAAGAGAAAGAGAGATAGATATATAGAAATAAAGAAGAAAGTGTGAGAGAGAAATAGAAAGAAAAAGAAAGAGAGATAGATAGAAAGATAGAAAGAGAGACAAAGAAAGAGAGATAGAATGAAAGAGAGAGAGAAAGATAGAAAGAAAAAGAAAGAAGAAAGTGAGAAAGTTTGAAAGAAAGAAAGGAAGGAAGAAGAAAGAGAGAGAAAGAGAAAAAGAAAGAAAGCAGAGAGAGAAAGAGAGAGAAAGGGAGAGAGAAAAAGAAAGAAAGAAGGAAAGAAGAGAGAGAGGGATAGAAAGAAAGAAAGAAAGAAGAGAGAGAAAGAGAGAGAAAGAAAGAAGAAAGTGAGAGAGAGAGAGAAAGAAAGAAAGATAGAAAGAAAGGAGAGAGAGAGAAAGAAGGAAGGAAAGAAGAAAGTGAGAGAGGAATAGAAAGAGAGATATAAAAAAGAAGAAAGAAAGAGAGATAGAAAGAAAGAAGAAAGTGAGAAAGAGAGAGATTGAAAGAAAGAATGAAAGAAGAGACAGAAAGAAAGATAGAAAGAAAAAGAAAGAAGAAAGTGAGGGAGAGAGAGAGAGAAAAGAAAGAGAGAAAGAAAGAAAGAAGAAAGAGAGAGAGAAAGAAAGTGAGAGAGGGATAGAAAGAGAGAGATAAAGAAAGAGAAAGAGAGATATAAAGAAAGAAGAAAGTGAGAAAGAAATAGAAAGAAAGAAGAAAGTGAGATAGAGAGAGATTGAAAAAAAGAAAGAAAGAAAGAAAAGAACTGCCTCCTATTGCTGCTTCCCAGACACTTCAGGGCCAGTCAAGAGAGAAAAGGGGGTGAGGAGCTTTGTTGATTAGCAGATGACCTGCCTTCTGCGCCAGGCCCATTTCATCGAGGGGACAATAAGTAGATACGATCCGCCATGACATTTTCTCCCCAAACCCAACTGCTTTGACTGCTTAGTCCTTGAAATGCTCTCTATTGTTTTTCAGAAGGCTACAATTGTTTTCTCATTCTTATGATCACTATGATGGTTCATGGCACAGTCAGCCAGATATTTGGACTGTATTTGGCATTTTTATCCACCTACTGAGTCCTTCCTGGGAAAGGCAGATGTTGTGGTGTGATGGGGTTAAAGGAGGCGTCGCAGGATGTGAGCCTTTCCAAGGAAAGCTGCCTTTTGCCATTGGCTCCCGATGATTTGGTCAATGCTGAGGCCCCAATTGTTTCTGGGATTGCACCCAAGGCATCGACTGCAGGACAAGGGAAAAAGAGAAGGGAGGTCTTCTAGTCCAACCCCATTCTCTAGCAGGAGACCCTAGACCCATGATGGAGAACCAGTGGCACACATGCCAGAGGTGGCATGCAAAGCCCTCTCTGGGGATACGTGCGCTGTCACCAGCTGCTCGTCTGGTTTCCAGCACGCACATGGGTGTTGGCCAGCTGGTCTTCACGGGCTGGCTGGAGAATTCTGGGAGTTGAAGTCCACAAGTCTTAAAGTTGCTACGTTTGAAGACCTCTGCCCTAGACCATTCCAGGCACATGGTGGTCCAATCTCTTCTTAATGGCCTCCAGTGATGCAACACCCACAACCTCTGGAGGGAAGCCGTCCCAGTGGCCACTTTCCAAGTTATGGGTGCTCCACCACTGGAAGTTTTCAGAAGAGACTGGACAGCCCGTGGAAGGCAGATGGTCCTGGGGATGCAGAGATCTCCAGTCTTTCTCCTTCCAAGAGATTATTTCCAGTGGGGGGGGGGGGGCAGCGTGGAGGAAAGAGGAAGTCATATTGACTGCTCATTAGATGATGGCAGGAAGCCAGAATCTGCTTTTTTGTACACCTGCCAGACCCTCGTCATCCTTAGTGCAGTGCAGGATAAAATTATGCCCCACCCCAGCAAAGCCCCCCTCCCACCTTTTCCTGAATGTCTCTCGCAAAGAAGATCTCGGTACTTTCCAGGAGAGTCCACTGCTGAGTGGTTCTTACTGTTGGGACTGATTTTAGTTTTCCTCCTGCAAATTCATTTCAGTGTATTTCATCAGCTGGCCATTTTGGGGTGAGGATGGGAAGTCAGAAAACCCCATCCTCAGCCATGGGGGTTCTCCTCATTCCGACCCAGGTCATTTGCACACAAAGCTTCCTTAATTAGGTTTTGCTTGTTCTCAGACTGTTTGCAAATCCAGTTCCTTCCGTTAGCCAAAGGTGCTCCCCCACCCCACCACCAAGAGGCAACTGGACTTTCTGGTTTTTCTTTGAAGATGTTTCACTTCTCATCCAAGAAGCTTCTTTGGCTCTGACTGGATAGTGGGGAATTCCCTAGATTGTGTGCTTGGGACACACAATGGATGTGGATGTGGCCGCGTGGATGCACTTCAAACTCCCCTGCGTGGGCTGTGAGATAGGCTGGAGAAGGTTCAAGCGTGTTGTTGCATCGTTTCATGTGTCATTTGGGCAGCATAGTATTTAGTGTTTAAGTAAAATATGGTCCTCTATCCTGCCCCCCCCCCTCTGCCCCTTTCGCTCCTCGCTGTGCTATCTGGACCCACAGATAATTGCTGTGTTGGTACTGCAAGGCGAATGAAGAGTTTGGAAGCTTCTGATTCCATCTAAGGTATAATTGCTCTCTAAGAGGGCTTTACGGGGAGCGGAAGTCAAAGCAAACACCCCCGCCCCGTCTCCAGGCGAAAGGCAGAAGCCTGATGGAGGCCTCTGCTTTAGAGGGCCGGAGTGGGCTGCCCGGAGACTCCCTGGGGCCCTCATATCTCTTAGCTTAGCCTTGGTGGAGGCTTTGTTGGGCTCCCAGGAAAATATGCCTGGATGGTATAAGTCTCCTGCTCGAGCAAGGGGTTGGACTAGAAGACCTCCAAGGTCCCTTCCAACCCTGTAATTCTGGGTTAAATGTGTTTGTTTCCCTGACCAGGCATCAACTGATTAATTAATTTATCACGAACGCTAAAAGGACAGGCTTAATCTGATTCTGCTATCATCAGAATATTCCGCTCAATTTACGATGAGTTTCCATTGCACCAAATTCACTGGGGCCTTTCAGCATTGGAATAAATGTGCTGGATTTCCTGAAATGCATCATCTTCCCCAAAAGAAAAATAGCTGCCAGATCCGAATGGAGGCCAAAGGGTTGTCTGGTTCCCTAGGAAAGTTTTCCCTGCAGTCTTCGCGATAACCAGCAGAAGGCGCTGCAGGGTATGGAATGGCCCTTGAAAAGACATTTGTTTTATCCCTCCCCCAACTTAAAAGTCTTTGGGGTTTCCTGGAGCGCTCAAGGAGACCTGGATTCCTTGCATTGCTATTCAAGTTTCTTGATGCTCTCATAGATGTTTGTTAGGAAAATGGAATGTTTTTTTCCCCTTCCCCTAAATGAATGCCAAAATGGATTAGACCGGGGTGGGAGGTGGGGGAGAGCAAACTCGATTTCATAGAGGGCCGCATCAGGGTTGTGTTTGACTTTGGAGGGGTGGGGGTGGGACTCGTGTTGGGGACACCTCTAGGGGCCAAGGCAGGACTTCCCTGAGACCCTCCCTCCTTCTCATTACAATCTCCTTCCTTCCTTCCTCCCTCCCTCCCTCCCTCCCTCCCTCCCTCCCTCCCTCCCTCCCTCCCTCCCTCCCTCCCCCCTTTTACTTCTTTTCCCTCTTCATTCTCCTTTCTTCTTCCTTCCCCTTTTTCCTTATTTTTCCTTCCTTGCTCTCTTCCCTTTTTTGTCTTCCCTCTTTCCCTTTCTCCTTTCCTGCCCCTTCTTGCATGCTCAAATGCAAAAGGGGAAACATTTCTCCTTTTGCTTTGCTTTTAGTTTGTTCTGCTAGTCCTCTGCCAGCGAAAATGGAGCCTGTGGTCCAGGGCTGAAATCCAATTTTTTTTTTACTACCATTTCTGTGGGCGTGGCAGGGGAAGGATACTGCGAAATCCCCACTCCTGGGGCCAGTCAGAGTTGGCATTTGCCGGTTCTCCAAACTACTCAAAATTTCCGCTATTGGTTCTCCAGAACCTGTCAGAACCTGCTGGATTTCTCCCCTGTTGTGGACCCCCTGCAGCCTGTTTGCCTCCCTGAGCTCCATTTTTGGTGGCAGAGGCCTTTGCTGTTTCCAGGACTTTGAGTTGAATGCCCCTGGATCAGACCCTTCCCCGGAAGCCCCTACAGAGGGGCTGCGGGGCTGAACAAGGGCCCAGCAGTGTGGCTGAGCCCTCGGCTGCCTTTTCCCAGCAGGTGCTTGGCAGCTGCTTCTCTCCAGGGAGTGGGGAGCAGAGGTGGGTTCCTACCAGTTAGGCCTGGTTTGGCCCAGTTCGGCGAAGAGGTAATAACATGGCAGCCTGGGTCGCTGGAACCAGCAGTGACCCAGGCCTGCCACGCCCCCCGAACCAGTTCTTCTGCGGTGGTGCCATCTTGTTTTTCGGTTCTGTGCAGAACAATTTTCATTGCAATTTTTTTTTCATTTTTAAAGGTTTTGCGCCTGCGCAGACCTTTTTGTTTGCGAATGCGCACAAAGCGAGCGTGCACCGAACCAGCAGTAATGCCGGCAGCAACCCACTCCTGGTGGGGAGTCCTTCCATGCTGTGGACACATGGGCTCAGCATGGGAGCCACAATGGTCCCTCCACATGCCACACTCCAACCTTTAGACCCATCTTTCCCACCCTTCCTCCTCTGAGTCCTTTGGGATGGCACTCAAGGGTCGTTGCAATCTTTGAAAGTGGCATTTTCCTCACACCCTGCGACGGGGATGCCCTCCACCTCTGAGGGCAGCACCCCTCAGTTTCAGAAGCCATGGGGTTGCGTGGCCTGGTGGGTGGCTGGAAGGACGAGGTCCGGCTCCTTCGAAGCATAGCAGCTCCTGCTTGCGGATGTTGGCTTCTCTCAAGATCCGGGGTACGATTTCTCACGATGCTTCCTGTGCAAACAAAAGCTCCCCATAGCTTGATCAAATCTGCATCCAGCCGGCATGCTGTACAAACACACCTGGCCCTTCGCCTGCAGAGCCGGACTGAAGTTATTTCTGCCGGGGGAAGCAACAGCATCTCTCTCGCGGGGCTCTTTGCATTGATATTGAATTTTTTTTGATGTTCCAGTTCATGTGCCGTCTTTTGAACAAATTAATTTGCACCCCCGGATTTGCTTTCAAAAATGGAACCGGGTCAGGCTGAGCTCTAGTGAAGTATTAAAAAGGTGGTTTACGGAGGGAAGAATCTCTGCCCCAAAGAATGCTTGTCTGGAAGCAGAAAAGCAGCCCCCTTCTCACCAATGGCAGCAGCAGAAGCTCTTGGTCTGCTTAGGGGGTGGAGATGCCCCAGATTGGTTGTGGGGTGATTAAATTCGTTCCAGGCCAGTCGGTCTCACAAGCTGCCTGCCACATCTAATGAACGGCTGCAGGATTTGAGTCTGGCTAGTCTAAAGAAAAGAAGAATTAGGGGCGACATGATAGCAGGATTCCAGTATTTGAGGGGCTGCCGCAAAGAAGAGGGGCGGTCAAATTATTCTCCAAAGCACCTGAGGGCAGGACAAGAAGCAATGGATGGAAACTAATCAAAGAGCGAAGCAATATGGAAGTAAGGAGAAACTTCCTAACAGTGAGGACAATTAACCAGTTTGCCACCAGAAATTGGGGAGCTCCATCACTGGAGGTTTTTAAGAAGAGACTGAACAGTCACTTGTCTGAAATAGTATAGGTTCTCATGCTTGATCAGGGGGCTGGATTAGAAGACCTTCAGAGACTCTTCTAGCTTCTGTTCTGTTCCCTTCCATTCCATCTCATCCGGGCATGTAGCTCAAGGCTGCCTGCCAAATGGCAATGCTGCCAATGCCACAATTTCCAGAGGGCTGCCACCACAGAGCCCTTGGCAGCTTGGCAGCTCAGCCTCCGAACCCCCATCCCTGCAGAGGCACCTTCAAAGCAGTGTTTCTGCTGCAGGAGGAGGGGCGCCCCAATTTTCAGACTGGAAGAGAGAGCTGAAGGGGGCTGCATCCTTGGTGGGAGGGGGATGAATGGAGGATCACCTCGTGAAGCCAAGTGACTGGTCTTCATGCTTCCCAAAAGGGAGAGTAAGCAGAAGGGGTCATTTGAGGCCACACCATTCTGTATGAATCTACTCCCCCAACCCATCAGAATATTTCTTCCTCTTTCCCATTCCGGAAGGGGGTCGTCTTCCATCATTCCCGTGAGACAATTCTTGAAGTAGCAGAAGAGCAAGGAAGGCCGACTTTCGATTTCGGGACTTTGTTTTGGATTGAATTTATTTGCTTGCTTGCTTGTCTTCATTCATTCATTCATTCATTCATTCATTCATCCATCCATCCATCCATCCATCCATCCATCCATCCATCCATCCATCCATCCATCCATCTATTTATTGGATTTCTTTGCTGCCCATCTTATTAATACAGTGGCTCTGGGCAGCTTACAATGTAATTTTAAATGACCTGGTAATTCTTTGCAGGGTGGAATTGTGCCAACTGAGTGGAGCTGAGTGTTTACTGGCCGGATGCTCTTCCTGTTGCCAATGTGGAGTTGGCAGCTGATATATTCTCAATCTGCCCAGAGAGAAAAATATTAGTTTCTACCTTGGATTGAACTCACAGCCTCCTGATTGTGAGGTGACAATTCCACCTCTCGGCCACCGCACCACTCAGTTTACAATGTAAAAAAACAAAAAAAAGTTAAAATAGAATAAAATGTTAGAAATTAAAATGAGAAACCAAGACAATGAAGAGCCTTTGGATGAGAATCTTCTCCCCAGGCCAAGCCAGCTCTTTGGGCTCTCCCAGAGGACCAGCCGTGTGGGGTGCCTCTCCCCTCTGATAGGGGAATGCCACAGAGGACATGGGCCACCTCAGAAAAGGCTCTTCCCCTCAACCCCGCCTGCCAAAATTCTTCGTCCGACGGCATCCAAAGCTTCCCATTGGAGCGAGGGGGCAGTCTAATCCCAACGGGCGCAGGTGATTCCCCAGAAACCTGCAACTCCCAAGAAACGGGATGTGGGAGAACAGAACTGGAGAAGGGCAGCCAGGGTGTATTTGGCCCGATTTGCTCCTCCACGTTGCGGCGTTCCAAAATCAGACCCTTGCTCCCAGCCACTCGTCCCTTTTCCTGCTCGACGGTGCAACCCTGCCTGCCTCCTAGGGACCCCCTTTGCCCTGGGCTCTTTCCATTTGTCCAGAACTTTCCTTTATGTTAACTTGGGGGATACTGAGAGGGATGAGGGACAAAGAGAAAAAGTCAGACTCCCCCTCTTCCCCTTTACTATTGCAGCCCCACTTGCTGGATGCCAGCTGATGGGGTCAGCAATCGAGCCAGGGAACCTGGAATTCAGCAGGGCAGCCACGAGTGGGCAGAGCAGTTCCCTCCCGGGCCAGTTCAAGGCTGGGTGGAGGGCAGGGCTCGGGGGTTCTTTATGCCCCTTTGAAACCTGAAGCCTGCCCCCCCATCCGCCCTCTTTCACAACCACCTGAATTCACATACCACCAGGTGGCGCTGGAGGCTCCATCCCATTTGCTGCCTCTGCAGGACCCAGAGGAGAAACAGAATGAAAATAAATAAATGTGTTTAAATTTGGAAATAAGTACTTTTGTTTCCACCAGGAGACTGTTTCTGAACTTCGTGCTTTCTGTGGAAAAGAATGAAAATCTTGGGTTTTACCGATTAGACTGACAGATTTTTACAGAAAGTTGTGATTTGATGTTAATGCAGAGAGAGCCGGAAGTCAATGCTCCTTTTTCTTTCCTTACCTTTCCTCAATTTCCCCCTTTTCCCCTCCCGCTGCTTTTCTATTGACTTTGTATTTGTACTTTGTAAAGTATTTTATAATACTTTATAATTCTTTTTTTTTAAATTGCAAATCCAATGAAATAGGAAGAGCTAATATTTAAGTCACTTAAAGAGAAGCAACAATATCAAGATCTATTCCTGCTTTATATTTTATTGACTGCTTTTTGATGCCCTGACTGAGCTATTGCTCCCAGCAACTGCCTATCCCTTACAAAAGGGTTCCCCAAATTGCTGGCTTTATGCACCAGTCGGGGTGGGAGGGGATGATTCTGGGTGAGTGATGGGCAAGCATGCATGTGCACGCAGCTCCATTTGCACAAGCGGTGGGCATGCACGCCCATCACTTGTGCAAATAGAGCGTGCGCACACGAGTTTGCCTACTGCTTGCGCAAGTGGGAGTGCGTCTGCCCACATACTTACCTGCCACTTCTGCGGCCCGTTATGGAAGGGCTAAAGGCTCAGTAGTGGGCTGTGGCCCAGAGATTGGGGACCCTGCCTCTTCCTTCTGGGATTAACATCTATGGAAGGCTAGGCTTCATTCAGGGCCATCCTGATGGTGCACTGAGCATGGAAGTGGCATCTCCCTTGTGGCTTATGGACCAAGAGTCCTCAGGCGATGCCACACACTTGCCCTGCCAGCTGCATTCACACTATGCCCCCTCCCCTTGATTTCACAATGTACTCCACAGCCTAAAAGCCCTGGCAAAGCTGGTTTGGGGCGTGACCCGTCAAAACCGCGGTCCACAAAAGCGCGATCGACGAAAGCGCACATTTGACGTCATCACAGCACGACGAAAAAAATTAAAAATTGAAATAACAATAAAATTAAAGCAAGCCGATTCACATAAAGGTAAGGGTTAGGTTTAGGGTTAGGGTTAGGGTTAGGTTAAGGGTTAGGGTTAGGTTTAGAGCGTTAGGGTTACGTTAAAGGTTAGCGTTAGGTTTAGCGTTAGGTTAAGGGTTAGGTTTAGGGTTAGATTTAGGCTTAGGTTAAGGGTTAGGGTTAGGGTTAGGGTTAGGGTTAGGTTTGGGGGGGTTAGGGTAAGGTTTTCGCTTAATTTTTACATTTTTCCATCACAGTGCGATGTTTTCGTCGCGCTGTGATGACGTCAAATGCGCGCTTTCATCGACCGCGATTTTGTCGTCCGCGGTTTTGTGGTGGAACCGGTTTGGGGCTGCATGTGCCCTCTCTCAGATACTAGGCACAGGTTTAAATAGCAGTGGCAGATATTCTTTCAGTTCATAACAGAAAACCTCATAGCAGTAACTGCGAGAGGGATCTTGGAGTCTTAGTGGACAATCAGCTAAATAGGAGCCAGCCATGTAAGCTGCATTAACAGAGGGATACAATCAAGATCAAGTGAAGTACTAATACCAGTCTTTAAAGCCTTAGTAAGGCTGGAGTTCTGCATCCAGTTTTGGTCACCACACTATAAAAAAGATGTTGAGATTCTAGAAAAAGTGCAGAGAAGAGCAACCAGTAGGATGAGGGGACTGGAGGCTAAAACATAGGATGAAGGGTTGCAGGAACTGGGCATGGCTGGTCTAGGGAAGAGAAGGACCAGGAGAGACAGGAGAGCAATATTTGAGGGGCTGCCACAGAGAGGAGGGGGTCAAGCTATTCTTCAAGGCACCTATAGGCCAGACAAGGAACAATGGATGGAAACTGTGAGGGCTTCATCACTGGAGGCTTTCAAGAAGAGAATGGACTGCCATCTGTCAGAAATGGTGTAGGGTCTCCTGCTTGGGTGGGGGCCGGACTAGATGACCTCCAAGGTCCCTTCCAACTCTGTTAATCTGTTATAAGACATGAGGGGTAACATGTTTTTAAGGAAATCCCATTTTTGATCATGTACTTTCCTCCTCACTTCTTCCACAACTCAGCATGACCTCTCCTAAATGATCCCAAACCTGGCAGATATTTGGGTTCAAAGGTTTGGCAGCCCTTTGCTTTGTGAAGGCATCTTGGCAGGCAATGATTGAAGAAGGTCCTCCTGGGGGGTAATTTTCCCAGCACTCTCTGCTCCAACGACCCCTTTTTGCATCCAGTGCGAAGATTCATTCATGCCCATGTCAACCAAGCATAATTCCTGTTTTCACACAAACCAAATCAATCCGATTTTGACTCCTTGCCTAGAATTCATGCAGTGACGGGGTGGCCAAGATGCGATCTCAGCTCAGCCTGGGTTTTCTTGTGCCAACCTTCCCGTGTCCGATGATGTCCTTTCTTGCTCTCCTTTACCAGGGCCCACCTGGACGTGCAGGACTTCCTGGCGCTGATGGCCTGCCAGGCCCACCTGGGACAATGCTGATGCTGCCGGTGAGTATGGCTGAGCCACAAATCCTTTCCAGGGCTTACTTCTGTTGAGTAGCGACTGCAGACGCGTTGAGAGCTGTGGTGGTGCAGTGGTCATAGTGCAGTACTGCAGGCTCCTTCTGCTGACTGTTGGCTGCCTACAATTTGGCAGTTCGAATCTCACCAGGTTTAAGGTTGACTCAGCCTTCCGTCCTTCCGAGGTGGGTCAAATGAGGACCCAGATTGTTGGGGAAAAGAGGCTGACTCTGTAAACCGCTTAGAGAGGACTGTAAAAGCACTTTAAAGTGGTATATAAGTCTAAGGGCTGTTGCTATTGCTACAGAGGAAGGAGTGGGAAGAAGGTCAACCGTGAAGGAGGTGCATTCCTGCCTTGGTGGCTGTGCAGGGAAAGGCTTTGTCCCAGCTGGACCTTGGCAGCACTTCAGAATCCAAGAGGGAAAATCTACCTCCCCCCCCCCACCTCAAGTCCAAAGCTCTGCACAGCCCTATGGTGTAAGTCACTACAGCCACAATTCTGGTTTGGTGGGGGGAGGTGGCTCTGGCATTAGAAGTCCAGAATCAGAGGTAAGTGGGGCCTGGTTAGCATCCCTCTGGTGTGGCCAGTGATGCTGTAAGAGCAGGGAGCCACTTGCCCTGTGGGGTCCCCCTTTGATCCTCCTCATTCTGGGCCTTCCTTGTTCTCCAGCCCCCTCTTGGTCTCCGTCGGTTCCTCTTGGACATTTAGGTGAAATTGTTTTTAAGAACAGCATTCGTCCGGCATAGTGGAAGTTGCAGCCGCATCAGCTCCCAGCCTTCTCAATTCAGACCTCCGTCTTCCGACGTGACTACGCCGTTTCTAGGACTGTATCTCATCCATCTAGATGTAGACTCTGCTCTGTTTCCACAGGCATTTGAAAATAATGGTCAAAAACATCGCATAAAGAGGTGTTTTGAAACATTTTGAAAGGATGAGAAGACTTAAGGGAGACCTGATCACTTTCTTCCCATTCTTGAAGGACTGTCCCAGGGAAGGGGTGTGTGTGTGACTTAATTCTCCAAAGCAGCAGAGGGCAGGACAAGAAGCAATGGGTGGAAACTCATTAAAGGGAGATCCAACCTGGGACTGAGGAGAAATATTCTGACAAGGAAAAGGATCAATCAATGGAACAGCTTCCTTCCCAGAGTTGTGGATGCTCCATTGCTCGGGATCATGAAGAAGAGATTGGACAACCGTTGGTCCAGGATGATATAAGGCAGGAATGTCCAAACTTGGGAACTTTAAGACTTGTGGACTTCAGTTGAAGTCCACAAGTCCTAAAATTCCCAGCTTTGGACACCCCTGGTATAAGGTCTCCTTCCATGGGCAGGAGGTTGGACAAGAAGACCTCCAAGGTCCTTTCCAGGATTGGAAATATATGGTGTATGGCTGTATTTCTCCTAACAGGCAATTGTATGTGCGTTTACCATAACGGCAGTCCATTTTTTGAGATGTCTGAATATCTTCTTGGGCTTCACGACATTCAGAGACATGGGACAGCGGGATCACCAAATTCAACCAGCACCTCCATCCAGGACATAGGGATCAGGATGAGGGGATGGCAAACCCTGATCTGCTCCAGAAGCTTCAGTCGGTGCCAGCCGTGGGCAGCCAAAGGGCTCCACGTCCTCCTTGTGCCAGAGGGAGAAGCTCACAATTGAAGGGATGTTGCAGTTTGCAGAGCCACAAGCCAGCAAATAACGGGAAGAAAACTCGGGAAATGAAACGCTCTGGGCAGGGAGAGATTAAACTGACTAATGCTCCTGTCAAGACTTTGGCTCCTTCGGGGGGAGGCTGAGGAGGAGAAAGACAACAAAGGTCACCCAAGGTTGCTCTTTCCAAGCAGGCACCTCCAGTTGGGAGAATGCAGCTCGGCCCTTTTGAATGAGTGTGGCTGGGACTCTCCCACGCCCCCTTCTCAGCCCTCACAACCAGGGGGCTGTTGCCCTGCGCGAAGTGATTGGCAGAGGCACAGCCCAATCACTTTGCAGCTTTTGCATCCAGGGGCCACAATCTCCCAGTGGCCAAATTCTGTGGATCAACCTCCCAGGTCCTCTGTTTCTTCATCCCTGTTCTGACCGAGGCTTCCCAAAAGCACAAAGCCGACTTCTCCTCCCAATAAAACCCCTTTTATTTAGGTTAAAGGGAATTCCTCTCCAGCAAAGTCTTTCCAGAGATTTCACAGCTACAGACCTTTTTCAGAGCTGCCAGGCCGATATCTTCCAAACTCCACGCTGTAGCAGCAATTACTTGGCTAGAAGTCAGGAACTGATCTTCACCCTAATGAATTGAACTAATTGTCTCCTGCAAACTCCCCTCCACTTTCGCTCCTCTTTTATTAGCTGTTCCCTTCTCCTGGCAACTCTGCACATGCACACATCAGGAACAGGCTCCAGCTGTTCGTCTGCCCTACTGACCTCCAACTCCGAAGGCAGCTGATAACTGTCAGACGTCCCTGTCCCTCTCTCTGCCTCTGGCACAGAGCCCTCCTTAGAGCCTTCCCCAGACTCCAGGACTGGCCAGGTTCCTCCCCAACCTCCTCACTGTCTGAGTCGGCCACCAACTCCGCTGGCCACTGGCAGGCCACAACCCTCTCTCTTACCCCTTTTATGGGCGCCTGGCCATAGGTGGGGGGGGGCTGCACGAGAGCTGACCAGTGTCTGGAGGGGGAGGCTCCCTCCCTGCTTGTTTTGTGTGGGTCTGGGGGCCTTGAGAAGTGCCGGAGGAGGAAACCTTCTCTTACAGCAAGATGGTGGAGTCATTGTGATTCTTTTGCACAGGGTTGTGTTTTGTTGGGTGTCTGGTGGCTCAGCCAAGCTTTGATTCTCTGCTCTTCCTCCCTTGCAGTTCCGGTTCAGCGGGGGTGGAGACGGGGGCTCGAAAGGCCCCTTGATCTCCACCCAGGAGTCCCAAGCACAAGCCATCCTGCAGCAGGCCAGGGTGAGTACCCTGGGCCCCACACGCTCTGCGTGGCCCAGTGGATCCAGCCACATTGCTCACTTCACAAGGGCAGAGATTCACTTAACAACTATGGCAAGGAAGTCTGTAAAATGGGGCAAAACTCACTGAACTGTGTCGCTTAGCAATGGAAATGTTGGGGCTCAATTGTAGTTGTAGTCCTCTGGGATTGGGCGGCCTATAAATCTAATAAATTGAATTGAATTGAATTGAATTGTAAGCCAAAGACTGCCTGCATGTAGCCCTGAGCCACCACTGCCCCCCATGGATGCTTAGTGGGAGAGGGGGGGATGGAAAGCACCCGCTTCTGACTCAGGAATGGTGCTCTGTTTTCCTCCCCATTGCCATGCAGGAAGGCAGAGGCAGCGTCCATCCCATGGCTGGCTCAGCATCCCAGACCATAGGTCATTTCGGCCACCTGTGAACAGTTCTCACTTGCCCAGGTCCCCCTAAAACCCTTTGGAACCCCACAGTTCCAGCTCAGAGTGATTGGCTCTTTTTCTTGAGGTCCAGCATCAAAACGCCCCGTGGCAGCTTTGAAGATGAGCCGGTTCCTTCTTGCACCAGCATGGATGGTCATTGCCCACTTCATCACATGGGACACTCCGCTGCAGGCAGGGCAGGGAAGGGAGAGGCTGCTGTGTGTGCGTGTGTGTGTGTGTGTGTGTGTGTGTGTGTGTGTGTGTGTTAGGCAAATGGCCCAGCTGAAGCCATTTTAGTGGTGAATCCTGCCTTTTGCTCCCTGGTGGCCCCAGAGGCTGGCTTGCTCTCCTGGATGGATAGGGAGGCACAAGATCCAAGGTGGTGCCTGCATTCATAGGTCAGGTTTAACCTGGTTTGCCTAACCAAGCTGGGTTCCTGCAAGGCAATTAAAAAAACCTAACCAATTGGGTTAATTTTTGATTATGACCAGTCTAGATAAAAGAAGGACCAGGGGTGACATGATAGCAGCCTTCCAGTATTTCAGAGGTTAGCACAAAGAGGAGGGAGTCAACTTATTTTCCAATGCACCAGAAGGCAAGATAGGAAATAATGGATGGAAACTAACCAAGAAGAGCAGCAACCTAGAAATAAGGAGAAATTTCCTGAACGTGGGAACAATTAATGCCTGGAATGGCTTGCCGTCAGAAGTCGTGTGTTCTTCATCATTGGAGGCTTTTAAGAAAAGGCTGGACAGCCACTTATTTGTCTGAAATGGTATAGAGTCTCCTGCTTGAGCAGGGAGTTAGACTAGAAGACCTCCAAGGTCCCTTTCAAGCATTATTCTGATTGTTTGATTGAAACCGAGATGAGCACAGCACCCTAGAGTTAAACACAGCTGGACAGGGAAAGCTTTACTTAAGTAGGGGTTTTGTGACCGGCCATAGACAATAATGATTTGAGCTGCAGCACACCCTGAATCCTCACCAGATGGCAGTAGAGAGATTGGCTTTCCTATGTCTTGGCTGACACCTAGTGGGCATCTGGATATTTGTAGATATTTCCAGGTCTGTTACTCAGAGACCTCACAAGGCAGCCATTTATACACAGGAACCTCCTCATTTTGGATGCCCACAGAGGTTTCTAAATTTCAGTGGTCCACCCACACACCCCCTTAGCCCCAAAAGCTTGCTTGCCTTATGCTAATGCATCTTGCAGCCATTGGGCGAAAGGGGAATCGTTCTCAGGGTTCCAAGTAATAGTTCCACATCAAGCAAAACTCTTTGCTTTATTGGAAATATCATATTGACACAGATCTGGTGAAAACCGACTCTAAAGGTTCTCGCGGTTTTCACCTATTTAAATGAGAAAGTTTCCCCATAATTTGAAACGCTCAGTCACATGGTCCAATCAAGATGCCGCCTGGTTGCCTGGTGACCTCACTCCCCCTTCCACGGTCCAGGTGTGAGAATGTCCTTGGTTCTCAAGAGAAAGTATTTTGTTTTGGCTAAACAAA
>NW_028261382.1:27604983-27639210 GCF_051295495.1 Thamnophis sirtalis
ATGAAGCGAAATAATTGTCTCCTGCAAACTCCACTCCCCTTTCGCTCCTCTTTTGTTTCCTCTGGGAGGGGCCATTCACTGTCCACCTGTGGCCTTACTCCCAAGTCGACCCCTGTTCTTTAGCTGCTCCCTTCCTCTGGCAACTCTGCGCATGCACACACTGGGAACAGTTCCAGCTCTTCTTCTGCCTCACTGATGTCTAACTCTGAAGGAAGTTGATAACTGAGTCTCTTGAGAGTGGGCGGCATACAAACCCAATAAATGATGATGATGATGAATGATAACTGGCATATGGCCCTGGCCCCCTCTCTGCCTCCGACACAGAGCCGTCATCCGAGCCTTCCCCAGACTCCAGGACTGCCCCATCTTCCTCCCCAACCTCCTCACTGTCCGAATCTGCTGCCAGCTCCAACGGCCACTGGAGGGCCACAACAGCACTGAAGTCAGTCACTTAAAAATGATTACATCTATTAAATTAGCATTGCAGGCCTGACTGGCAATAGAAAACTCAGGATCATAATAATGGTTGGAAACAATGGGAAGAGGCCTTCATCCTGCAATGGATAGACAACGGCTAAAATTATTATTATATTAAACAGACAAGCCATGTCTGTTTAATGAGCCAGCCATGTGCTGCCGCAACCAAAAAAGCCAATATAATTCCACGCTGCATTAACAGAGGGAGAGAACCAACCTAGAACCAACCAGAAATTTTCTGACAGTAAGAATAATAAACCAGTGGAACAAGTTCCCTCCAAAAGTTGTGGGTGCTGCAACATTGAAGGTTTTTAGAATTAGAATAATAATAGATCTGCTAACTACAGCTAGAATAGCATTTGCCCAATGCTGGAAACAAAATAATACCCCTTTGGACGAATTAGTGATAAGAAAAACTTTGGATTGTGCAGAGATGGACAAATTAACACTGAAATTAAAAGATAAAGAAGAGTCGGAATATTATGAAATTTGGAACAATTGGTACAAATGGCTGCCAAACAAGAATAAAATTAATTAAGCCAAAAAACAATATATATAAATATATATAGAACTGTGTATAAAGGTGTGTAAATATAGAAGCGAAATATTATATACATGTACAGGCATGATGACATAACAATGTTGATGTAAAGACTGTAAGGTGTTGTAGAAGGAAAAAATAATTTTTAAAAATCTAAAAAAAAGAATTATAATAGAACTGAAAGGGACCTTTGAGGTCTTCTAGTCCAGCCCCCTGCTCAAGCAGGAGAGCCTATACCATCTCAGACAAACGATTGTCCAGTCTTTTCTTAAAAACTTTCAGTGATGAAGCACCCACAAGTTCTGGTGGCAAGTGGTTCCACTGGTTAATTGTCTTATCAGGAAGTTTCTCCTTAATTCAAGGTTGCTTCTCTCTTTGATTAGTTTCTAATCATTTTAAGTAGAGACATTGTAAAGTAAAAGTAAATGGGGAGGAAGAGGGGGAAGAGAAGTGAGGGAGGATAGGAAATAAAAAAAGAAAAAAGAAACGATGACTTCCGACTCTCTCTGTTGCAGTAAAATTCACATCCAATCGCACCTTTTCATCCCCCCCACCAATAAAAATATGAACCAGCCATTTCTATAAAGGCCCGTCCGTCCAATCAATAAAACCCCCAAATCAAAAGTTTCATTCTTTCCCCCTTCAAGCACAAAGTTCTTTGATCAAAAGAGTCAATTTTGCCATTTCGGTCGAACTCCCATCAGCTTCTGCAAACGTTCCTCCATGGTAGGAATCAAAGTGTCCTCCCATTTTTGCGCATGCTATATGGTCTTACAGCTGCGGTCAACATCGAGAATAAGAAAGTCCCAATTTTTCTCTCTCTCTCGTTTCTTTTTCCATGATTAAACCCAAAAGGGAAAAAAAATCTGGTTTCATTCTTCCGTTTTCAAGATATATATATATTTTTTGTATTAAAATATGAATCGTACTCCAATTTTAATTTTTTAAATTATCGTATTTTTCGGAGTATAAGACACACCGCAGTATAAGACTCACCAAGGTTTTGAAGAGGCAAATTAAAAAAAAAAGTAGGTAGGTAGATAGAAGGATAGAGAGGGAGAGAAAGAGAGAGAAATACAGTAGGTAGGTAGGGAGAGAGAGATAGCTAGGTAGGGAGATAAAGGAATAGAGAGAGAGAGAAAAAGAGAGAGAGAAATACAGTAGGTAAGGAGAGAGAGTGTGTGTAGGTAAGTAGGTAGGTAGAGGGATAGAGAGAAATAGAAAGAGAGAAATACAGTAGATGGGGGGGAGAGAGTAGGTAGGTACATAGGTAGATAGGGGGAAGAGAGAAATACAGTAGATAGGTAGGGAGAGAGAGAGAGAGAGTAGGTAGGCAGGTAGATGTTTCCAGGTGTATTTATCCATGTACCGGAGAAGGAAATCTCTGACAATCTGCAGCACCTAAGACTTTGTTTCTGCTGGCACAGCACTTGATCAATGTAATTCTCATCAATCTGTTGAAGAGCTTTCCAAAAAGAAAAAAAAGTTTTTGCACTCTGCAAACCTCCCAAAAACGGTCCGTTTTTTTGCGAAAACAGGCCTGTCGTCCCCCCCCAAAATTGCATGCATAGCCTTATGGAGGCTTATAGAGTGCTGGGGGGGGGAACGGCCCGTTTTTTGCTCATTTCTGCCCTCCCCAGCCTACAAGAGCTCTCTGCAAGCCTTCTAAAGGCTATGCATGGCCATTTTTGTGAAGGGGGCGGGGCTTCAGGAGGCAAAAAATATTTTATTCGGTGTATAAGATGCACCCAGATTTTCAGTCTTTTTAAAGGGGAAAATGGTGTGTCTTATACTCCGAAAAATACTGTAGCTAATAACCCGGAATTGCCCAGGTATTGGAAATGTCCAGACCAAACTTACCATATTTTTCCAGATAGATGCACCTTTCCCCCACCCAAAAAAAAGAGAGAGTGAAAATCTGGGTTCTTATACACTGAATACAGCATTTTTGGCCTCCCGAAACCCTGCCCCCTTCAAAAAATGGCCATGCATCGCCTTTAGGAGGCTTCCAGAGTGCTTGGGGGGATGGGAAGGGCAAAAATGAGCAAAAAACGGGCCATTTTTGCCCCCCCCAGCCCCCAGGAGCAGTCTACAAGCCTCCCAAACCCTCTTCACACCCTTTTCTTTTTTGTGTGTGTGAAAAGCAGGTTGTTTTTTGCTCCCCTCCCCCAACCCCCAGTTTTCACAAAAAACAAGGCATGCAGAGGGTTTGGGAGGCCTGTAGAATGCAAAACCTTTTTTTAAAAAAATTTACCTCTTCAAAATCTTGGTGCATCTTACACTCCGGTGCATCTTATACACCAAAAAATACGGTAATTTCTAACGTTGGATTTTCCCCCTTTCCAGAGGAAGCCCCCTTGTGGAGTACTGTGAAATCATTACCATGACATCGCCACTGCGCTGCACAGTAGAAGCCATTTTACGGCAGTACAGTAGAAGCCGTTCTAAGGCACAACAGGCTGCATCTTAACAGAACACGCACCCTGATGGGTGTTAGGGGCGTCTTACCCCCACAGTATTCAGTTTCCAGAGAGTAAGTCATCTGTGTACCAAGTTTGGTTGAAATTGTTCAAGGCATTCCAGAGTTATGCTGGAACACACACGCATGCAAACACACACAGCGATTTTTTTATATAGAGAGATTTTTGCTTTATCACATTTCCATCGTAGATGATCAAAGGTCCCCTCTTTATTTTTTACACTTCCAACCCTTGTCCTCTTCCTGGCTCCCGCAGGTACAGAGTTAGCCAGGCCGAGCTGTTTGCCCTGCTGTGCCGGCTGGCGGATGAGCTGCTTTTCCGTCAGATCTCCTGGATCAAGAAGCTGCCCTTCTTCTGCGAGCTGTCCATCAAGGACTACACCTGCCTCCTGAGCTCCACCTGGCAGGAGCTCATCCTTCTCTCCTCCCTCACCGTCTACAGCAAGCAGATCTTCGGGGACCTGGCGGAGGTGACTGCCAAGTATTCGCCCTCCGACGATGAGCTTCACAGGTAAAAACATAAAAGGCTTTGAAAGGGTCTCTGAGCTTGGCGGTTTTCCTTGCAGGCGTTTCATTAGCCAAACTGGGTAACATTATCAGTGCTAGAAGGAGTGGGCATGGAGGAGGAAGAGGAAGAAAGAGAAGAGGAGGAGGAGGAGGAGAGGGGAAGGAGAAGAAGAAGAAAAAGAAAGAAGAAGAAGACGACATTGGGGGTCCTTGGTGCTCTCTGAGCTTGGTTGTTTCTTTGTAGACGTTGTATGACCCAACTAGGGAACATCATCAGTGCTGGAAGAGAGTGGGGTTTGAGGAGGAGGACTGTGGGGTCCTTGTTGGTCTCTGAGCTTGGTGGTTTTCTTGCAGACATTTAATTAGCCAAACTAGGTAACCTTATCAGTGCTAGAAGGAGTGGGCATGGAGGAGGAAGAGGGAGGAGGAGGACAAGAGTTTTTAAGGCCTAGTCGGACCTCCCGATTCTTCCTTCAGGGTGGGGATGGGGGTGGGATGGAGTTTCGGCTGAAGGGTCTTGAGTGGCCGAGAGGAAGCCAGAGTGGGCACTTTCTTAACCGGGCATCCTGGAAACTTCCATCAATCTGTTTGAAAAGGGGGTGCCCTCCCCCCCACTTGGATCCCAAACACCAACAGACCCAAGTGGAGCAGAAGCCCAGGCCATCCTTGAGTTAGAACCGTTCGCTTAGTGACGAACCGTCCGCTTAGTTAACGCTTAGTGTTAATAAGTTAACAGCAGCATTGGGGGGTGGGGGGGAAGCGGCTCGTGGTTATTTTTCACGCTGAACAACCTTTGCAGCGTCCCCTCCGTGGACAGGTGGTTGACATGAGGAGGCTTGGCAACTGATTCGTATTTATGACGGTCACATGATCCCCTTCTCGCAACCTTCTGATGAGCAAACTTGAGGGGTGGAAACCCAGATTCGCTTAAAAACCTCAAGAGCTTCCCCCGATGACTTTTCGCTCGTCATAAGGTTGCGAAAAGGGGGATCTGCCCCCCCAATTCATCCAGGGATCCCTCCATCCCCCAATTCATCCAGAACTCCCCCTCCAGCCCCCCAATTCATCCGGAACTCCCCCTCTAACCCCCCAATTCATCCGGAACTGCCCCTCTAGCCCCCCAATTCATCCGGAACTCCCCCTCTAGCCCCCCAATTCATCTGGAACTCCCCCTCCAGCCCCCCAATTCATCCAGAAGTCCCCCTCCAGCCCCCCAATTCATCCAGAACTCCCCCTCCAGCCCCCCAATTCATCCAGAACTCCCCCTCCAGCCCCCCAATTCATCAGAACTCCCCTCCAGCCCCCCAATCCACCCAGAACTCCCCCTCCAGCCCCCAATTCATCCAGAACTCCCCCTCCAGCCCCCCAATTCATCCAGAACTCCCCCTCCAGCCCCCAATTCATCCAGAACTCCCCCTCCAGCCCCCTAATTCATCCAGAACTCCCCCTCCAGCCCCCCAATTCATCAGAACTCCCCCTCCAGCCCCCCAATTCATCCAGAACTCCCCCTCCAGCCCCCAATCCATCCAGAACTCCCCCTCCAGCCCCCCAATTCATCCAGAACTTCCCCTCCAGCCCCCAATTCATTAGAACTCCTCCTCCACCCCCCAATTCATTCAGGATTTCCCTCCATCCCCCCAGTTGATCCAGGGATCCCCTCCAGCCCCCCAGTTGATCCAGGTGTCCCCTCCAGCCCCCAATTCATCAGAACTCTTTGGCCATCCCTGGGGACTTCCTATCGTGCAGATGTGAGCGTTTCCTTCAAGCCCTCCATCTGAGCCTCCCTAAACAGCTTTGAAGATGTCAGTCGTGTGTGTCCCCGTCCTCCCCCACCCCAGGGCAGAACCCCGATAAAAGAAGACCTTCCCTTTCCAGATGTTGAGTCTGCTCTTTCACCGCCATCCCCCTGGGGCCACAGGGGCTGCTTGCCACCCCCCCCCCTCCCCGCTTGCCGCACATCTGCCTCTCCTCTCCCACTTTCGTTGTTCTCCTTTTGGAAACCTTGACCCGCCCTGGGCTGCCTTGAAACTCCCACCCTCCCTTTAAATCAAGCCTTGTCCGTCCTTTCAACCCCCTCATCCACATTCCGCCCCCCCCTCCAGTTTTCCCCAACTGCACATTTGCAACGGGGAGTAAAATTTATAGCATCTGGCTTTCTCATCTCCGTTCTCTTATCAGGAGCTGAAAAGGGCTGCACCAGCCGGCAAATTTGCTCTCTGGGGAGAGGGGGGGGGCGGTTCCGGGTGATTCTCTAAAATGGGGGGGGAGACATCTCCAGAAAGAGACAAATGCAGAAGAGCTGACCCAGACTCAGTTAGTAGGGTACTTAACCCTAGAATTAGAATAACCGTGTTAGACGGGACCTTGGAGGTCTTCTAGTCCAACCCCCTGCTTAGGCAGGAAACCCTACACCATTTCAGACAAAATGGTTATCCAACATCTTCTTTAAAAACTCCAGTGTTGGAACATTCACAACTTCTGGAGGCAAGCTGTTCCGCTGATTAATTGTTCTCACTGCCAGAAAATTTCTGAGTTGCTTCTCTCCTTGATTAGTTTTCACCCATTGCTTCTTGTTCTGCCCTCAGGTGCCTTGGAGAATAGCTAGACTCCCTCTTCTTTGGGGCAGCCCCTGAGATATTGGAACACTGCTATCATGTTCCCCCTAATCCTTCTTTTCATTAAACTAGACATACCCAGTTCCTGCAACCGTTCTTCATAGGTTTTAGCCTCCAGTCCCCTAATCATCTTTCTTGCTCTTCTCTGCACTCTTTCTAGAGTCTCCACATCTTTTCTACATCGTGGCAACCAAAACTGGATGCCGTATTCCAAGTGTGGCCTTTCCAAGGCCTTATAAAGTGGTATTAACGCTTCACGTGATCTTGATTCTCTCTCTCTGTTGATGCAGCCTAGAACTGTGTTGGCTTTTTGGGCAGCTGCTGCACACGGCTGGCTCCTATTTAAATGGTTGTCCATTAGGACTCCAAGATCCCTCTCAGAGTTACTACTATTGAGCCAGGTACCACCTATACTATACCTGTGCATTGGGTTTTTCTTGCCTAAATGTAAAGTTTCCCCTCACATACATATGTGCTAGTTGTTCCCAACTCTAGTGGGGGATAGGATAGGGTAGGATAGAATAGAATAAAATAGAATAGACAGAACAAAACAGAACAGAGAAAAATGCAGTAATAGAATAGAATGCAGAATAGAATAGAATAGAATCGAAAATATGGAATGGAATGAAGAAGAGAATAGAAAATATGGAATGGAATGAAGAATAGAATAGAATCGAAAATATGGAATGGAATGAAGAATAGAATCGAAAATAAAATAAAATATGGAATGGAATGAAGAATAGAATAGAATAGAATAGAATAGAATAGAATTCTTTATTGGCCAAGTGTGATTGGACACACAAGGAATTTGTCTTTGGTGCAGAAGCTCTCAGAGTACAGAAAAATACATTCATCAAGAATCATAAGATACAACACTTAGTGATAAGTCATAGAATACTAAATAAGCAATCATAATCACGCTAGGAAACTAAATAAAACAATATAAATCATAAAGATACAAGCAACAAGGTTATAGTCACAAGTGGGGGAGATAGGTCATAGGAAGGATGAGAATAATAAGACAGTCTTAGTAAACAGTTTGAGAATGGTAGAGGACAGGAAGGCCTGGAGGAACATTGTCCATGGGTTTGTGATGGGTCGGACACGATTTCGCAACTAACAACAACTAGTTTAACAGTGTTGTGTGAATCCGTTGTTTAGCAGAGTGATGGCATGGGCAGGAAAAACTGTCCTTGTGTCTTGTTGTTTTATGTTCTATAACTGTCATTTGGAGGGTAGGAGTTGAACCCATTTATATCCAGGATGCGAAGAGTCTGTAGATATTTTCACAGCCCTCTTTTTGAGTCCTCGATGGAAGGCAGGTTATTAGCAACGGCTTTTTCTGTAGTTCTAATTATCCGTTGAAGTCTGTGTGTGTCTTAATTGGTTGCAGAGCCCAACCAGACAGTTATAAAAGTGCAAATGACAGACCCAATCATCCCTCCGTAGAACTGAATCAGCAGCTCTTTGGGCAGTTTGAGCTTCCTGAGTTGGCGCAGGAAGAACATTCTTGGTTGTGCTTTTTTTTAAATGACGTTTTTGATGTTAGGAGTCCACACATTTGCTGGGGCTGATGGGAATTGTGGTCCAGGGTGTCAGAGGGCACTTGTCTTTTTGAAAAGGGTCTCTTGGCAGGGAGGGCTCGGTCACAATGCTTTTTTAAAAACAATATTTTTATTTATTTTTCAATTTTAAAAATATAAATACATTCTACCTTTCCATAGGCAGCATGTCATCTGGGTGCAAATATTTCTATGCAATATCCTTCCTTAGATTGTGATACATTGAACAGTTAAGACAATTTAAAGCTCTTCATTTGCTTCTTAACATATCTTCTAATGAAAATACAATAATAATGTTAAACATAGTTATTCTCATCATACTAATATCAGAGGTCTTCAAACTTGGCAACTTTAAGACTTGTGGACTTCAACTCCCAGAATTCTCCAGCCAGCATAACTTACTCTCTTGTAATCGCTTCCTCTGTGATCTCTCCACTTAGATCAGAGGTCTTCAAACTTGGCAACTTTAAGACTTGTGGACTTCAACTCCCAGAATTCTCCAGCCAGCATAACTTACTCTCTTGTGATCCTTTCCTCTGCGATTTTTCCACTTAGAACAGAGGTCTTCAAACTTGGCAACTTTAAGACTTGTGGACTTCAACTCCCAGAATTCTCCAGCCAGCATAACTTACTCTCTTGTGATCCTTTCCTCTGCGATTTTTCCACTTAGAACAGAGGTCTTCAAACTTGGCAACTTTAAGACTTGTGGACTTTAACTCCCAGAATTCTCCAGCCAGCATAACTTACTCTCTTGTAATCGCTTCCTCTGTGATCTCTCCACTTAGATCAGAGGTCTTCAAACTTGGCAACTTTAAGACTTGTGGACTTTAACTCCCAGAATTCTCCAGCCAGCATAACTTACTCTCTTGTAATCGCTTCCTCTGTGATCTCTCCACTTAGATCAGAGGTCTTCAAACTTGGCAACTTTAAGACTTGTGGACTTTAACTCCCAGAATTCTCCAGCCAGCATAACTTACTCTCTTGTAATCGCTTCCTCTGTGATCTCTCCACTTAGATCAGAGGTCTTCAAACTTGGCAACTTTAAGACTTGTGGACTTTAACTCCCAGAATTCTCCAGCCAGCATAACTTACTCTCTTGTAATCGCTTCCTCTGTGATCTCTCCACTTAGATCAGAGGTCTTCAAACTTGGCAACTTTAAGACTTGTGGACTTGAGTCCACAAGTCTTAAAGTTGCCAAGTTTGGGGACCCGTGCTAATACTAACAATTGTCATTTTATTCTTATCTCTATCTTGGTATATTTTCTATTCTTCTTCTTGCCACCCTCTTTTATTTCCAGTTTCTTTTTTTAAAAATTCTCTAGCCATTGGTAAAACACTTCCCAAAGCACATAATAATCACTTTTCTCTTTTTCCTTAATTGCTAATGTTAGTCTATCCATTTCAGCTTGCGCTGAGCTCTTCTT
Source organism: Thamnophis sirtalis (assembly GCF_051295495.1). Classification (NCBI taxonomy): domain Eukaryota; kingdom Metazoa; phylum Chordata; class Lepidosauria; order Squamata; family Natricidae; genus Thamnophis; species Thamnophis sirtalis. The sequence goes on from NW_028261382.1 coordinate 27,614,590, forward strand.
CCATGTGTTGACTTTGGCTCTCTACGGGGTCTTGGGTGTGGGGGATGGGGAAGGACCCTTCCCTTCCTCTGAACCCCCAAATGCCCCAATAATCTGAGCCAGGGACTTGTTTGAGTTCTGTTTGAGCAGGTCAGCCCCATCCTGGCCTCGGGGATGGTTATTGCATAACGGATGCTCAACTAAATCCCTCCAGTGTAAATAACATTTACTTTATATATATAATATTTACCTTTCAAAGCGGATTGGTGTGTGTGTGTGAGGGAGAGAGAGCAAATCAGTGGGGGTTGTGTTTGGCTACAGACAATCTCAATGGGGTTTATACAATTTGAAATCTGTTCGTTTTAAATAAAGTAAGAGATTCAGATTAATATTGCTGGAAGTCGTAACAAAAGATAGTTCCATAAGTTAAATGCCTCGGAAATCAATTTATAATAAATGAAAGATACACGGTGCATTCAGAGAAATGCAATGCTAATAGATTTTAAGGCTGATTCTCTTTCCCAAATCTTGGGAGGGTTTTAGTTGCAGCCTTAATTGGTGCAGTTCTCAGTCTGGTTTATTGTGAGGTCATCTGAAACAGTGTTTCTCAACCTTGGCAACTTGAAGATGTCCGGACTTCAACTCCCAGAATTCCCCAGCCAGCATTTGCTGGCTGGGGAATTCTGGGAGTTGAAGTCCGGACATCTTCAAGTTGCCAAGGTTGAGAAACACTGATCTGAAACACAATCAGGAGTTAATTTTGAAGGAAATACTGTTTGTTTTATTCTTTTTTTTTAATGGCCTATTTTAAGAAGCCTGAAGTTATTGTTGTACCGAAATTAGGCAAGTGGCAAGAAATTCTGTGCTCTTTTTCCCTGGGGGGCGGGGGGGGGGGTTGTCCTTATTAAATAAATAGATCAGGGGTGGGTTCCGGATTCTTTTACTGCTGGTTCGCTTCTGATGTAGGAACCCACCTCTGAAATAGATACCTTGGGATTCAGCAAGTACAGCTTAGAAAGGACAAAGGCAAGATGGACTGCTACATTGGCCACGCCCACCCAGTCACATGGTCATCTAGCCACGCCTACCTAGCCAGTCTGCCGTCCGCCCCCAGTCTGAGGGACTGTGAATTGGCCCCCTGTTAAAAAAGTTTGAGGACACCTCAAAAAGAATTAAGGAGGGAATCATATTGAAAATGTCCTCCAACACAACGGGCATCCCATTGTTGCGTCAGGAGTACGCATATTTTTCAGACTATTAAGATATTATCACATGTGGTAGGCATGTGGAGAAGCAAAGAAATAAAAATATGGTTGGAAAAGATGATAAACCAACGTTATTGAGTTAAAACTAGAAATATTTTTATTGGGGTTATTACCTAAAACCTATAATAAAGAGAATACATATTTAACTATCCACATATTAACCGCAGCTAGAATTGTATTTGCCCAATATTGGAAAGGTGACGAAATTCCTACTGACGAGGAGGTGCTTAGGAAAATATTAGAATGTGCAGAAATGAACAGATTATTATTAGCAATTAAGGAGAAAGAGCAAACTGATTATCATATGATTTGGAATGTGTTTTACCCATGATTAGAGAATATAAAAAGGAAATTAGAAATAGAAGAAGAAGGGAAAAAGAAGAATAGAAAATATATAGCAATAGCAATAGCAGTTAGACTTATATACCGCTTCATAGGGCTTTCAGCCCTCTCTAAGTGGTTTACAGAGTCAGCATATCGCCCCCACAGTCTGGGTCCTCATTTCACCCACCTCGGAAGGATGGAAGGCTGAGTCAACCCTGAGCCGGTGAGATTTGAACCGCTGAACTGCAGATAACAGTCAGCTGAAGTGGCCTGCAGTACTGCACCCTAACCACTGCGCCACCTTGGCTCTATCAAGATAAAGAAGGAAATGACAGTTGTTAGTATTAGCATGATGAGAATAACTATGCTTAATTTTATTATTGTATTTCATTAGAAGATATGATAAGGCATAGAACAACTTTACAATGTTTAATTGTTCAATCTATTAAAATCCATGGAAAGATGTTGCAGAGAAATATTTGTACCCACACGACACACAAGGTGGTCCCTGTTTTTCTACTTGCATTTTTACGTGCTTTCGAATTGCTAGGTTGGCAGAAGCTGGGACAAGTCACGGGAGCTCACTATGTTAGGGATTCGAACTGCCAAACTGGGACCTTCTGATTGACAAGCTCAACGTCATAGCCAATGAGCCACCACGTCCCTAAATTCGGTCTATAAGACACACCTAAATTTTCGCCCACTTTTAGATGGGGGGAAAGGTGCGTCTTATACTCTGAAAAATACGGTATATAACACCCAGTCAATGGCTACCAGAATCCCCGCTCCATCAATCTCTTTGTTCTGGTTTCTTCTGCTGCCTCCTCCTTTGGATCCTCAAGACAGGAGCTGATTAGCCCTAGAGGGAGAGACCAGAGGTTTGTCGATGTGGCCCTTCCGACCTCCTTTTTCTCCCTTTCTGAAGGTTCAGCGAAGAAGGGATGGAAGTTATGGAAAGACTCATCTACCTGTACCGCAAGTTCAGCCAGTTGAAAGTCAGCAACGAGGAATACGCCTGCATGAAGGCCATCAATTTCCTCAACCAAGGTGAGCGGCCGCCAAGAAACCAAATGATCATCCCTTCCCCCCCATTCTCTCTCTCTCTCTCTCTCTCTCTCTCTCTCTCTCTCTCTCTCTCTCTATCTCTCTATCTCTCTATCTATCTATCTATCATCTATCTCTATCTATCTATCTATCTATCTATCTATGTATCTATCTATCATCTATCTATCTATCTATCTATCTATCTATCTCTATCTATCTCTATCTATCTATCTATCTATCTATCTATCTATATCTATGTATTTATATCTATGTATCTATATCTATCTATCTATCTATCTATCTATCTATCTATCTATCTATCTATCTATCTATCTATATCTATCTAATCTATCTATCTATCTATCTCTATCTATCTATATCTATCTATATCTATGTATCTATCTATATCTATGTATCTATATCTATCTATATCTATCTATATCTATCTATATCTATCTATCTATCTATCTATCTCTATCTATATCTATATATCTATTTATCTATCATCTATCTATCATTATCTCTATATTTATCTATCATCTATCTATATCATTATCTCTCTATATCTATTTATCTATCATCTATTGTTATCTTTATCTGTATATCTATCTACCTTTATCTATATATATCTTTATCATTATCTCTATATCATCTATCTCTATCTTTATCTGTATCTCTATCTAACTTTATCTATCATTATCTCTCTATCTATTTATTTATCTATCTTTATCTGAATTTATATCTATCTTTATCTATCTATCATTATCTCTATATATCTATATATCTATCTTCTATATATCTATCTTTATCTGTATATCTATCCATCTATCTCTTTACCTATCTATCTATCTATCTATCTATCTATCTATCTATCTATCTATCACTCTATCTATCTATCTAAAATTATCTATTTATCTATCTTTCTGTCTATCTGTCTATCTATCTATCTCTCTCTCTATCTATCTGTCTATCTATCTATCTAAAATTATCTATCTATCTATCTATCTATCTATCTATCTATCTATCTATCTATCTATCTATCTATCTATCTATCTATCTTTCTGGTGCTCACATGCGCACCAGGCAGCTGCTCTTCCAGTTTTCACCCCGCCCCTTCATGTGAAAAGCAGCTGGCTGACGCACCTGGACCCAGAAGAGCAGCAGGCGACAGCTCATGTGCCCAGAGCGATGGCTGTGCGTGGCACGTAGGGCACAGGTGTCCAAGGTTCACCATCATGGCCCTCTCCCATTTCAGACAAATGATTGTCCAACCTCTTCTTAAAAACCTCCAGTGTTGGAGCCTTCACAGCTTCTTGATCCATAGATCTTCCTCCTCCTCCTCCTCCTCCTCATGTGCTGTCCTCCATCCAGATATTCGGGGCCTGGCCAACGCCTCACAGCTGGAGCAGCTGAACAAGCGATACTGGTACGTCTGCCAGGACTTCATGGAGTTCAAATACCCGCACCAGCCAAGCCGCTTTCCGGATCTGATGATGTGTCTGCCAGAGATCCGGTACATCGCAGGTAAGCCACTCATCCAGGTTAAGGAGATCCTCCTTGGGCTGGAAGCTGGGAGACCCCGAAACAGAGTTTGAGAGCAAGTAGAAAGCGCAACAAAGATGTCCTTGCTTAGATTAGGATTTGTGGACTATTGATCTCCAGAAGTTCTGGATGATAACAAGCCCAACGTTCTTGAGATGTTCCTACAGCCTCATCCTAGAAGAGCAACTGGGCTCTTGGGAAAACTTTTGAGGTTTGGGAGCGATATTTGTCATCCTTGGCAACTCTACGATGTGTGGACTTCAACTCCCATCAGGCTGGGGAATGCTGGGAGTTGAAGTCCATACATTGTAGAGTTGCCAAGGTTCACAAACACTGTGCCCAAACTTCAAAAGTCTTCCCAGTTGCTCTTCTAGGATGAGCCTGTGGGAACACCCACCCACCCACCCACCTACCTACCTACTTATCTCTATCTCACTCTTTATCTATCTCTCTATCAGCTGTGGTGGTGCAGTGGGTAGTGTGCAGCATTGCAGGCTGACTCTGCTCACTGCCAGCAGTTCGATCCTGACCGGCTCAAGGTCAGTTCTACCTGCTCCCTTTCCATGGTCGGTAAAACGAGGACCCAAATTGTTGGGGGCAAGATGCTGACTCTGTAAACCGGTTAGAGAGGGCTTCAAAGCACTGTGAAGTGGTATATAAGTCTAAGTGCTCTGGCTGTTTCTTTTTTTCTTTTTTTCTTTCTTTCTATCTATCTATCTATCAATCAATCTGTCTCTTTATCTATCTATATTTTTATCTATATCTATCTATCCATCCATCCATATCTATCTATCCATCCATCCACCCATCTATCCACCCACCTACCTATCTATCTCACTCTTTATCTATCTCTCTATCAGCTGTGGTGGTGCAGTGGGTAGCGTGCAGCATTGCAGGCTCTCTGCTCACTGCCAGCAGTTTGATCTTGACTGGTTCAAGGTCGATTCCGCCTGCTCCCTTTCCATGGTCGGTAAAACGAGGACCCAAAATTGTGGGGGGCAAGATGCTGACTCTGTAAACTGCTTAGCAGAGGTGCCGTAAGGCGTTGCGAAGCGAGATATTTTATTTTATTTATTTTTATTTTATTTATACGATTTATAGGCCGCCCAATCCCGGAGGACTCCGGGCGGCTTACAATGAGGAAAAAAAGAAATATTAAAAAAATAAAAATAAAAATAGCAGTTAGACTTATATACCGCTTCATAGGGCTTTCATCCCTCTCTAAGCAGTTTACAGAGTCAGCATATTGCCTCCAACAATCCGGGTCCTCATTTCACCCACCTCGGAAGGATGGAAGGCTGAGTCAAACAAGTTAAAATCAACACACATACATTCCTTTTGATCGGGGCTGGACCTCAACAATGAGGTCAACAGCCCCAGGCCTGCCGGAATAGCCAGGTTTTAACAGCTTTTCTGAAGGCCATGAGAGTGGGTAAGGTCTGGATTTCTGGGGGTAGTTCATTCCAAAGGGTCAGAGCAGCCACAGAGAAGGCTCTTCTCCGGGGAGCCGCCAGTCAACATTGTCTGGCTGACGGCATCTGAAGGAGGCCCACCCTGTGGGATCTTACCGGCCATTGGGGGGAGTGTGGCAGTAGGCGGTCTCGCAAGTATGCTGGCCCTAAGCCATGTAGGGCTTTAAAGGTAATAACCAACACCTTGAATTGCGTCCGGAGACCAATAGGTAGCCAGTGCAGCTCCCGGAGGATAGGTGTAACATGGGTGTACCTAGGTACACCCAATATCGCTCGCACGGCTGCATTCTGGACTTGTTGGAGTCTCCGAACACTTTTCAAGGGTAGCCCCATGTAGAGCATGTTGCAGTAATCCAGCCTTGAGGTGACTAGGGTGTGAGTGACCGTTTGGAGTGCCTCCCGATCCAAGTAGGGCCGCAATTGATGCACCAGGAGAACCTGGGCAAAGACCCCCCTGGTCATAGCTGATATAAAGTCTGGTGGGCTACAGCTGTTGGCATCCCGATGGGACGCGGGTATGGGGGCTGCGATTCACGCTGGATTTCTTGCCTTGCCAGGAAAAATGGTGAACGTCCCTCTGGAGCAGCTCCCCCTCCTCTTCAAGGCCGTCTTGCATTCTTGTAGAGCCTCCATGAACAAGGAATGAAGCCGGAGCTCCGTGACGCCCCCTCCAAGACACACACACACACATACACCCCAGGAAAGAATGGAGCAGACGCCCTGCGACTGAGGGACCATCTCAACCGCTTCCCGCAGGGCAGTGGCAAACTTCGCTACCCAGAATCCTTGGGGACGAAGGGAATGTCGTTCCTGCGTCTGGCTGTTTGTCGGTGTGTGTGTGTGTGTGTGTTTGTGAAGAGTGGGGGTGATTTTTTTTTTGCGTGTGCGTTTTTTTCTTTTTCCTCGTTCTTCATTTTTGACTCATTTTTCTCTAATATTTATTTCACGACAGAGATGAATGTATGATTTTTTTTCAACCCCCAGCACCATTATTTTTTCCGCCCCTTCCCCACCCCTCACCCACCCCTCACAATTTTTGGGTATGTGGGGGCATCTCCCTCGCAGTTTACAGAATGTGAAGATGTTAGTTACAGTGTTGTTGTTTTTTCGGGGAGGGGGGGGAATATTTTTTTTTTGTACTGGGGAGGGGAGGGAGCGGGGTGGGGGGTTTGGGCTGATGACTAAGACTACCTCAAGGAGAAGGTGCTGCCTGCCATTTCTGCAGCTCACACCTCAAGGGCACATCCCAGGGGGCCATTGCCTGTGTCCCCCCACACACACCCCAGCCGTAGCCCACTCCCCTAGAGAAGTGCCAAGCAATGGGGCAGAGATGGGAGCAGCTACCTTCCCCCCCCTTCCCTCCATCCAAAGCCTGCACAGAGAGAGAGAGAGAGATACACACACACACCAGAATCTTCACAGACACAACCTTTTTTGACACACACACAAACACACACACACAAACACACCAGAAAAGCTAGCACACACACACAGACACACACACACTAGAAAAGCTAGACAGGTATGAGGGCGGGCAATCCATGCCCTGGGTTATCCCAAAGATGCTTTTTTCAAGCAACAATTGGACTTTCCTGGTTTTCAATAAAGGAAAATATTTTGTAACTCGAGGTTGAAACCAGAGGGTCCTTGGTGCTCTCTGAGCTTGGTGGGTTTTTTAACAGACGTTTCCTGACCCAACTAGACAACATCATCAGGACTAGAAGGGGGAGGAGAAGGAGGAGGACTGTGGGGTCCTTGGTGCTCTCTGAGCTTGGTGGTTTTCTTAACAGATGTTTCACGATCCAGCCAGGTAACGTCATCAGTGTTAGAAGGAGTGAGATTGGGATGAAGAGAAGGAGGAGGAGGAGGACTGTGGGGTCCTTGGGGCGTTTGCGCTAGCAAGCTGCAAGGCTTGAAACGAGTGCTGAGCATGGCAGAGGAGGGGTGAGCATGGCAGAGGAGGGGTGAAGCAATCCAAGTTAAAAGTAAAAAAAGGTAAAAGAAAAATTCCTGTAAGAAAATCCTAAGTCTTCGAAGTGAGGGAGAGTCAGGTAAAACACTCCTTCTGGGCCGGAGACTGAGGTTAATCTGGGAGGTCAGAGGAATGGAGGTGTGGCCTCAAGTTTTACCTCAGTCTCCAGGGCAAAAGGGCTGTGTTAATATCCATGTGTGACTCCTCCCACGCCTCACTTCGGAGACCAAGCAAGCTCAGGGAGCACCAATGACCCCACAGTCCTCCTCTTCCTCCCCCTCCACCCAAACCCCATCCCTTTCCAGCTGTGATGATGTTACCTGGCTGGGTCGTGAAACATCTGCAAGAAAAGAAGCACACTCGGAGAGCACCAAGGACCCTCTCGTTTCTTGTTTTCCTTGGAAGGGGTTTCGCTTCTCATCCAAGAAGCTCCTGCTCGGACTAGGTGACCGGAGAATGGAAAGATTTACATTACTTGCAGACAGGAATATATATAGAAACAGAGATACTGTATGTAGGGATATAAATCCTTCCATTCCCCACCACAATCCAGTCAGAGCCGAAGAAGCTTCCTGGATGGGAAGCAAAATGTCTTCAGAGAAAAAAAAGCCAGGAAAGTCCAGTGGTCTCTTGAAAAAAGCACCTTTGGGACAACCATAACCTGGAGGGCAGAGAATCTCCATAGACATTTAGCATTCCAGGGGTTGATGCTTCTTCGATTGAGGGAGGGGGGAAGGGTCCCCCTGAATTTTCTCAGCTATTTCAGATCCAGGCCCCACCCTCCACTTGTCTTGGAGGCCTAATCACACAATAGCATGGAGCTTGAAAACGTGGCTTAGTCCACGCCATCCCTTCTCCCCGTGTACGTGGCTCAATCAAGTTGAAGGGCCCCCACCCCAAGGCTTGACCCATCTCTAGGCGAGCAGCTGGGCTGAGACCGATCCAGGAACGGCGGGTGAAGGGGGGGGCCCCCACCCAGGGGCCAGGAAATAATCGGAAGGCCCTTGCATTTGAGCAGGGATGGTGCCTCCGGCTGGGCTCGGCTCACCTTCCCCCTTTGACGGTTGCTGACAGATGCCAGCAAGGCAGAACGGGTAAAAAAAAGTTGTGGCTGGGATTGACCGTGGGCTCTCCCCAACTGGGGCATGCCTGTTACCCCAGCCACATTGTGGGTTTTTTGTCTCAGGAAAATCCCCTCCTTCCTTCGAAACCAGAAAATACCTCAACAGGCAGCGGCGCGATCCGAACGGGTCTCCCTGTCCTCGGTCAGTTCCTCGGGTGGCGGGAAAAGCTCATTTTCCTTTCATCGCATTTTTATTTTCCCTCCTTTTTTGTTTTTTTGTTTTCTTTTCTTTTTTCCCCCTTGCAAAGAGCTGTCCACACCACGAGAACCAGGCGTTACCTTTTTGGCCAGCTGGCAGGTCTTGTGGGGAGCGGCCGAAAACCCAGGCATCAGGAAACTGAGCCCAAACTTTGGGCTCGAGATGGGAATTTGGACCCCCCTCCCCCACTTCTACCTCAAGGTTTTGGCCCTTCGTGGCCAAAACTTCCAGCCTCTGACCTCCACAAAAGGGAATCATCCACAGTTGCAAACTCCCATTTGGCATCCTTAATATTACGCCCTTCTCCCCCACGAGCGGGAAACAAAGGGTCAAAAGGAGCGGATGCCCGAAGCCAGAAAGTAACGTTTGGTCTTTGCCGGTAACGCCGCTGTCGTCCCAGCCCAGAAGGGCTCGGAGGAGAGCTGTCAAACAGGGTAAACTGAATGTAAGGTGTTGAGGAACTCAGGTATTAGGTGAAGAAAAGTAGGAACGTAGTTTAGAGATAACGTAGAACGATTCTAGTTCCCCCATAGATCAGTTTGAAGGACGCCCTTCTTTTCTTGCGATTCTGTTTCTTTTTCTCGTGAAAGGGGGCTGCGCATGTACCTTCACGGGGCAGGGGAAAAGTGACGCCCATGGTAATGGGTGCTTTTTTTCAAAAAACTTTTGAGGGGGGGGCTTGCTTGGCAGGAGGAGAGGATTCTGGGAGTTGATGTCCACCCGTCTGCAAACGGCGGGGGTTGAGAATGGTGACTTCCGGACATCTCCACGCTAAGGAACGTAAGCAATAACAAGCAAAGATCTCCCAGCCGCTTGCCCCACAAGCAAAGAAATCCCCCTGCCCACTTCCCCCCCCCCCCCCAGCTTTCGGCATTCCACTTCTCTCTTTTAAGTCCTTCAAACCAACTTTTCTCTTTCGTCGTCGTTTTATCGTCGCTGTTTTCTAAACTTGAACTCCCCCCCCGCTTTTTTTTAAATAAAAACCTCCTTATTTTATTTCTAAAAGCAGAAATGCAGCCCTCCCCATCCCCCCTAACCCTAACCCGCCTCTCCCTCCCTTTCTCGATCTGCTCCCCTTCCTTAAACCCCATCGGCACCCCCAAGTCTGCAGAGAGATTGAAGACGGTTCCCGGATCGGGCTTTCAAGGCGGCAATCAAGGCGAGAGATGGAGGGAGGGGGGAAAAAGGGACTAGTAGACTGAGAAGTAGATGGGCTTTGTTTTTTTTTTAAAGAAAAAGATTATGGTATTGTAGATGACAATGCTTGCCGGAGGCTCCTTCGGCGTGCTGGCGGCCATCGGCGGAGGGGTTTTGGGTTCTCCAGGTGGGTCACTTGGGTGGTGCCCACCGAAACTCAGGGATGTGTATTTATATAGAACCCAGAGCCCCCCTGCTGCTGCCGCCCCCCCCCCCAGCTCCCCAGGTCTCTTTCCTGGACTCTTGGCCACAGTTTCAGAGAGCCTAAAGGAGTATTTATCAACTTTTAGCTGCATGGACTTCAAGTCCCAGAATTCCCCAGCCAGCACGCTGGCTAAAGAATTCTGGGACTTGAAGTTCATGCAGCTTACAGTTGCCAAAGGTTAAGAAAAACTGGCCTAGAGGTCAACTCCCTACCCCATCCCAGCCCGGGCAAGAAGCTGCTGGCTGACTTTGAATCGCGATCTTTCCTGTGGGCACCCATGAACCTCCACTGAGCCGCCTTTGGGATAGGATGTCTTATTATAATTTTTTTTTATTAATTTTCCTTTCCTGTGTATGAAAAAATATATATGTCTTGTTCTAGTTGTTAACCTTATTGACTCGATTTCCATAACAAAACTACCTCTTGTGTGACATCCTGCTGAAGCATCTCCAAAGGGATTATATGGGGAAAGAAAGAAAAAGAAAGAAAGTAAAAGAAAGAATGAAAAGAAAAAAGAAAGAAAAATTTAAAAATCCACTTTTTTTAAAATGCCAACCAGAAGAAATATTTGGCAAAGGGCTGTGTCCATCTCTCCCACTTTTCAATCAAGGTTCACGGTTTTCGTTTATACACACAACATTTTATTCATCACAATATAAAATACAAATAAAATAGTTGGGGAAGGGCGGGAAAGCATTAATTTCTGTATTTAAATGAAGCCTCTGCTATCAATATTGGTGTTTCATTTTTTTTATTTTCATGCCTGTTATTTTTTCATCATGTCTTTATCTCTCTGTTCAAAACTTCCAGAGCTGAATTCAACAGCAGTGAGGACAAGGGACGTCTGTGTCTTATACCATTCCAAATTTCACACATCTTTTAAAGTTAAGTCTCAATAATATGTGCTTGGTACAATGTGCAAATCCACTTAACCAACCCCTTGGATAATTCCCTCCCCTGCAAAATCCATTACTTCCAAAAGTTTAATCACAAAGACCCCGCTTAAATTGTCAAATGCTTTTTCTGCATCCAAAAATATTAAAATTGCTTGTTTCTGATTACAGTATTGTTAAGTATTCAATAACACTCAAGCCCATTCTCAGGTTTTCCCTCAATTGCCTTTTCTCAGCAAAAGCTAGGTTAGACTTCATGGATAAAACAGCTCCTTGAGTCTTTCAGACAATATTGCATTAAAAAGTTTATAGTCATCATTTAATAATGAAATTGGTCCACAATTTTCTCATCAAAGAAAGCTCTTTCCTTTCCTTTGGCTGCAGAGAGATAATGGCTTCCTTCCAAGATGGAGGCATCCGAGATCCATGTTGTATGGAATTCATTGCATCTTTCAGTGGCTGTAAAATTTCAAAACTTTTATAACATTGACTTCAGAAGCCATCTGACCCTTTGCCTGTTTTCCGCTATTTAATAGCGTCTTTTCATTCATGTTACCAGTTCATTCATAAGTTGCCTTTGGTCTTGTGAAAGCTTTCGTCAAATGTTTTTGTAGATAATCATCTTTTTTTTTAAAAAAATGCATATCGACTTTATGCCTCTGGTTGAGGTTGGAGTAAAAATTATAAAATTGATTTTTTTGAATAAACTCATTCATTAATACAGTATCACCTTTTAAAAATTTTGTCTGTTATCATTTTCTCTTTCTTAGTTTATATGCTATCCATCTTTCCGGTCTATTTGCCTATATCTTGAACCGGTAGTTCAATTTTGTCTCTTATTTCCTGGATAATCAACAAGGATTACTGCTGCCTTAACAATTTGATTTGATGTAAATTTTAAAAATCCATTACAAATCCATTTAAAACCCATCTTCTGCAACTCAATTTATCTTTTCCTTTGCATCTTTTCTTGAGATTTTTTTCCCTTGAATTCTTTTCTCCAAATGATTGTATTGAATAAAGTAATCTATCATTAGAACTTTACTTGAATCCCTAATTCCTTTGTCCAAATTATTGATGAAATTTTCATTTAGTTTCTTTTTTAAATCCTTCATAATCGTTTCCTCCTGTAGAATAATTTCATTTAATCTCCATTAATAATTCAGGATCTTTGATTTAAGTGTCAAAACAACTGGATTGTGATCTGAATCTTTGCTCTTGATAATTTGAATCTTTTTTCTTTAATCCTTTGAGTTTGTCGCAGGAAAATGGAATCTTTCTGCTCTTCAAAATATCTATTAGGAAGGCATAAACTTTCTTTTTTTCAAAATCCTGACAGGAATTTTATTCAAGACATTTCCACATTGTAAATTTTCAGTTTAGATTTGAAGGGGTAATCCAAAACTTGTTTTCTTGTTCTTTATCTTGTAATTCCAACAAGGGTGTTGTTTTTTTAAAATCCACTTATAAAATCTTATAAATTTAAAAAAATAATGTTTCCTTAATGTCCCCTGCAATTTAATGAATTGTACTGGTTTCTTTTCAACAACATTTTTTTTTATTTGCCAAGTATTAAAAACGTTACTAAAAAATCCAAGCAGATTCATGAAAGAGAAAAATAAATTCACCAGAAGAATTTAAATCCGTACGTTTCAGAGATAGATTTCAAAAATAGATTCAGGGTCTCTAATCCCCTCCTCACCATTTTCTAATTACAAGGTCTCCTAAATCAGGGCTCTCCAACCTTGGCAACTTTAAGACGTGTGGACTTCAACTCCCAGAATTCCTCAGCAAGCTGTCTGAGGAATTCTGGGAGTTGAAGTCCACACGTCTTAAAGTTGCCAAGGTTGGAGACTGCTATCCTAAATGATGTAGCCTAGGAAAGGAAAGGAAAAAGCTGGCCGCAGCCAAAATAAAACCCCTACCCTCTTTTAAAATAAGGCAATATACAGAATTAAGTGCTTAAGAAGGCACATTCAACTGTCCATTTTAAGAGCATTTGAAAATAACTGAATTTTCACTATGAAGTTGCCTCAGCTTCTCGCGGTTCCACTTCAGAGTTTTCTTGCAAGCTGCACCTTTCCAAGGATCAAAGCTTTGATTCTGAACACTTAACCTAAGTTTTATTCCGGCTTAGAAAACCTAACAATCGTAACCAGTGGGGAAAAAATCCAAACCTCTTTTCTGGAGGCACGATCAAAGCAGCCATTTTTCTATCGGAAGTCCGAAATCCAGGCCTTCCTTGATCTGCAAGGCACAGTGGCACCATGCGGGCATCGTGCCTCAAGACTTTACCCAAAATGCTTGGGACTTGCCAACCTCGTAACCCCTGACAGTCTTCAGCTCTGGCCGAGGCTGATGGGAGTTGCAGTCCCAAACATTTCAGAGGCAGGAAATCCATTCAGCCCTAAAAGAAAGATCCTCCATCTGCCCCTGGGATTCTGTGCCCCTCCAGCACAGAATAATTATAATCCCGACGTGCAAATGTTGTTATTCACCCCAAAAGAATAACCTCCCAAGTGCAAAATAGGACAATTGCCTTAAATACACACTTCTTAGCCATGGAGGAAGAGCTTGTTCTCCCTCTCCCCTTCTTTCATCCCTATTTCGGGGCTTTTTTTTTTTCAGGTAGCCCAGTTGGTGGGCGGGGGAATCTGATGTGCCAGGAGGAAGTTTGCTACTTCCTTGTTGCATGCCCACTCCGAGCACACTGCTAACTCAGGGAGAAGCCGCAGTCGTAACAACTGCGTGTAAAGGGGCATTACGGGTCAAGGCTGCGCAATGGGGAACTAAAACACCACCTCCTTGCCAGCCTGATGTCGGGTGATGAACGTCCAGTGTCTCCCAAGACGTGTGTGGTTTTGTCCTCTGACTCTCTTTGCCCAGTCCAGTTGCCTCTTCGCTCCCCTCGGTCTTTCCTGGGGGGGGGGGGGCACACATACACTACCATCCACCCACCCTTGCAAAGTAGGAGAGATGGCACCCCTTCCCAACCCGCTCGATTTCCCCCCTTAATCCCTTGTCGCAAATCAGGGCAGTAGGATGACATCGCAACTCGTGAGTGCTTAGCTGTTATGTTTTTCGCCGGCTCTGAGCTTGGAACTCAACCAGGCGGGAAAGGATGGCAGGTTTTGGAAAGCAGGGGCAGTGCTTGGCGCCTTCCCTCTGCCCGTCACAGCCTGGCGGTGCCCCCCTCCCCGGGCACAAGAGCGGGAATCGGGGGGGCACTTGGCTGCATCCGCTTGGTTCCCCGGCTCTTCTCTTGATTTTGACTACCTTTGGAAACATGACCGATAAGTTTTCAGCCTATGTTTAGTAAGTGTTAGATATTTGAAACTTAATAAATGTGAACAGTTCTGCGCTGCTCGTCTCTCAACTTCTTTTCCTTTCGGAAGGTGGCTTGGCACCTCAGTGTGCCAAAAGGGTGGGATTTTGGTCTCGTGCAAACTCAAATCGGAAAGGGGTTGAGAGTTTGGGGCAGTACATCACCACATTGCGCCGGGTGCAGTGGGCCATCCCTGGAGGCTTCCAAGGAGAGACAGGACTGCCATCTGTCAGAAATGGTGTAGGGTTTTCAGCCTGGGTGGGTGAGGGTTGGACTAGATGACCTACAAGGTCCCTTCCAACTCTTAATTGTTAATTTGTAAGGGATATTGAGACTGTAGAAAGAATGCAGAAAAGAGCAACCAGGATGATGAGGGGACTGGAGGCTAAAACATACGATGAATGGTTGCAGGAACTGGGCACGGCTAGTCTAGGGAAGAGAAGGACCAGGGGAGACAGGATAGCATCTTCCAGTATTTGAGGGGTTGCCACAGAGAAGGGGGGGGCGTGTCAAGCTATTTTCCAAGGCAAGAAAAACCAAAAGTACCCATACAGATTGGGTGAAACCAGGCATAATAGAAGTAACTCTGAGGGATCTTGGAGTCTTAGCGAACCACCAAATAAACATGAGCCAGCAGTGTGCATTAACGGGCATACAATCAAGATCAAGGGAGGTACTAATACCACTCTATAAAGCCTTAGTAAGGCCACACCTAAAATACTTCATCCAGTTTTGGTCACCACACTATAAAAAAGATGTTGAGACTCTAGAAAGAGGGCAGAGAAGAGCAACCAGGATGATTAGGAGAAGCTCAAACATACGATGAAGAGTTGCAGGAACTGGGCCTGGCTGGTCTAGTGAAGAGAAGGACCAGGGAAGACAGGAGAGCAGTCTTCCAATACTTGAGGGGCTGCCCTAGAGAGGAGGGGGTCACGCTATTTTCCAAGGCACCCGAAGGCCAGACAAGGAATAATGGATGGAAACTGACCAAGGAGAGATTCAACTGGAAATAGAAATTTTCTGACAGTGAGAACAGTGGAACAGGAATTGTGGGAGCTTCATCATTGGAAGCTTTCAAGAAGAGACTGGACTGCCATCGGTCAGAAATGGTGTGTGGTCTGCTTGGGCAGGGGGTTGGACTAGATGAGCTATAAGGTCCCTTCCAACTCTCTTAATCTGTATCTGATCCAGGTAATGGTCAATCGGTCCCTCCCTCTCCCCAGCCCATAATTTCCTTGCTAACCTCCTTGTCTGGAAGGAGCTTTCCTTTCCCAGCTTGGAAAGGGCAGTTATTTGTCCTCGTGGGTTCCACATTGGCACGCCGACGGAGAATGGAGTGAAGGCATCTAGCCAAGGATCAGGTCTCCTCAAAAGGAGACGAGTCTCACATCATCTCTGCAACAGCCAGCTGGATTGACATGGCTGGAAGCTCCGGAGTAGGACCAGGATCTCTGGGAGAAGCTCAGCTGGGCCTATCTCGAGCGATCCAAGGTCAGTATGGAACTTGATTGGAGTCCTCTGCAGAGCTGAAATTCCACCAAACCAGAGCCCTGGCAGTCAGGTCCCATGACAACAAAGTCCCCCATTGTAGCTATTTCCATGAAGATGCCAGTCCACCTTCTCCTTCCTTCCTTCCTTCCTTCCTTCCTTCCTTCCTTCCTTCCTTCCTTCCTTCCTTCCTTCCTTCCTTCCTTCCTTCCTTCCTTCCTTCCTTCCTTCCTCCCCTCCCCTCCCCTCCCCTCCCCTCCCCTCCCCTTCCCTTCCCTTCCCTTCCCTTCCCTTCCCTTCCAAAGGGTGACGAGTGATTGGCTTCTTCTTTATGGAGATGAAGCCGGTGCCTATCTCTGTCCAATGGAGGGCTTGGTACCTCTTGCGGCCTGGGAGAGGAGAGAAAGGAGACACAGCCTGGTGTCCTTGCCCAGGGGGCGCTCCTGTCCCTTTGGGTCACCTGGGATGAAAAGCTGAACCAAACCAAAGGAGACTCCAGATATTTGGAGATGGGCTTCGGGCGGTGGAACAGATGCTCTCATGATGGCTGCCTCCTCGGAAGGACTTGAGTTTGGAAACCTCAGGATGATCAAGGGAGGTACTAATACCACTCTATAAAACCTTAGTAAGGCCACACCTAGAGTACTGCACCCAGTTTTGGTCACCACACTATAAAAAAGAGGTTGAGACTCTAGAAAGAGGGCAGAGAAGAGCAACCAAGATGATGAGGGGACTGGAGGCTAAAACATGAACGGTTGCAGGAACTGGGCACGGCTAGTCTAGGGAAGAGAAGGACCAGGGGAGACATGATAGCAGTCTTCCAATACTCGAGGGGCTGCCAAAGAGAGGAGGGGGTCAAGTTATTTTCCAAAGCACCTGAAGGCCAAATAAGGAACAATGGATGGAAGCTGACCAAGGAGAGATTCAACCTGGAAATAAGGAGGAATTTCTTGACAGTGAGAACAATCAGCCCATGGAACAGGAGTTGTGGGATCTTCATCCCTGGAGGCTTTCAAGAAGAGACTGGACTGCCATCGATCAGAAATGGTATAGGGTCTCCTGCTTGGGGGGAGGCAGGGTTGGACTAGATGACCTACGAGGTCCCTTCCAGCTCTATTCTGGTTGATTCAACCTGGAAATAAGGAGACATTTTCTGATAGTGAGAACAATCCACCCATGGAACAGAAGTTGCCTTCAGAAGTTGTGGGAGCTTCATCACTGGAGGCTTTCAGGAAGAAACTGGAGAGCCAGTTGTCGGAAATGGTGTATGGTCTCCTGCTTGGGCTAGGGGGGGTTGGACTAGATGACCTACAAGGTCCCTTCCAACTCTTCATCTGTGTCTGTATCTGTGGGGGAATACAGTGATTGGGGAAACTGTGATTGTGTGGCACACCTGAAGAGGGGCACTGCTTTCTTTTTAGCATGAGTCTCACATGTGCTGCATCCAAGCACTTCTGCCCAGGGTTCTTGTCCATCATAAGCTGCCCCTGCACATTTTTCAAGTCTTCCCTTCCCCTTTGGGCATGCTGACTGGAGGTTCGGTGGTGGAGATTTATATGCTGCTCCCTGTTAAAAAAGGCCTTCCTACATATTCTCTGGTGGCCACTTAACCTTGAAATCCTCTCCAGTTCTCCAGATCTTCTCTTCCTTTTCCAACAAGTGTTTCATCCACTACTTGGTTCACAATGCATACATCTATCTATCTATCTATCTATCTATCTATCTATCTATCTATCTATCTATCTATCTATCTATCTATCTATCTATCTATCTATCTATCTATCTATCTATCTATCTATCTATCTATCTATCTATCTACCTATCTACCTACCTACCTACCTACCTACCTACCTACATACATACATACATACATACATACATACATACATATATATAATCTATCTATCTATCCATCCATATCTATCTATCTATCTATCTATCTATCTATCTATCTATCTATCTATCTATCTATCTATCTATCTATCTATCTATCTATCTATCTATCTGTATCTATAGCTATCTATCTTTCTGTGTGTGTGTGTGTGTGTGTGTGTGTGTGTGTGTTCCAGCATAACTCTGGATTTCAATTTCAACCAAACTTGGTACACAGATGACTTATTCTCTGGAAACAAATGCTGTGGGGGTAAGACACCCCTAACAGCCCTCAGGGTGTGTGTTCTGTTAAGATACAGCCTGTTGTGCCTTCAAATGGCTTGTATTGTACTTCTGTAAAATCGCTTCTACTGTACAGCGCTGTGGAGTTGCCATGGTAACGGCTTCACTATACTCCACAAGGGGCCTCCCTCAGGTAAGGGGGGTAGGGAATCTGACATTAGAAATTATGTTTGATCCAGACATATTCCCCTATAAATAAATATCCGGGCAATGCCAGGTTATCAGCTAGTATTCAATATTAATGCCAATTGTCCCCTTTTTGGTCACCTCTCCTTAGGGCTGGGGGTAGTGAGCAACTTGGCCAACATCTGACCTTTCCCGGTCAGATTCTCCCTCGGGACAATCATGGAGTGGATGAGCACAGTTGAGTTGTCACAGCTGGCTAGCCTTTGTGGGTATCGTGTTGTGTGTCTTCTCAGTCACGAAGAGGGAAGCTCTTGAACTGGGGGGAGCACATTTCAGCTAAGTACATGATGGGGAAGGGTTTGGTTGTATCCAGGTTTAATCGGCAGGTGACCACAACTGGTTGACCTTCGATGATCAAAGTAGGAAGACTCCTGGACTTTTTGGTCAAGGCAGAAAAATTGTGAAAACATCCTGAGAAAACAGATGGAAGCTGATCAAGGAGAGATTCAACCTGGAAATAAGGAGGAATTTTCTGACCATGAGAACAATCCATGCATGGAACAGAAGTTGTGGGAGTTTCATCCCTGGAAGCTTTCAAGAAGAGACTAGACTGCCCTCTGTCAGAAATGGAGTAGGCTCTCCTGCTTGGGCAGAGGGGGTTGGACTAGATGACCTACAAGGTCCCTTCCAACTCTATTCCGATTTATTCAATCTAGAAATAAGGAGACATTTCCTGACAGAGCAATCAATGGAACAGAAGTTGTGGGAGCTTCAGCCCTGGAAGCTTTCAAGAAGAGACTGGACTGCCCTCTGTCAGAAATGGTGTGGGGGTGGGGGTTGGACTAGATGACCTCCAAGGCCCTTCAAACTCTGGCATTCTATATTTAAAGGAAGAGAAATCCCTCTTCCATATCACATAAGTCCCATCTAGGTGGAGCTGGAGTCACCAAGAGACGGGATTAAGGAAAGCTGGGCTTAAATTCTCCATAGCTTGTCCTCCAAACTCAACCCATCTGCTGGTTTGCATTGCATCTCCTTGGCAATGTTTAGTTGCCTCCCCCACATTCATAGACTCTCACTGAGACCCAGCAATACAGAAGAACAGTAAAAAGCTGCCTTGAAGTCCACTAGAATTTAGAATAACAGAGTTGGAAGGGACCTTGGAGGTCTTCTAGTCCAACCCCTTGCTCAGGCAGGAAACCCTATACCATTCCAGACAAATGGCTATCCAACATCTTCTTAAAGTCTTCCAGTGTTGGGGCATTCACAACTTCTGGAGGCAATTTCTGTTCCACTGATTAATTCTAACTGTCAGGAAATTCCTCCTAGTTCTAGGTTGCTTCTCTTCTTGATTAGTTTCCACCCATTGCTTCTTGTTCTACCCTCAGGTGTTTTGGAGAATAGTTTGACTCCCTCTTCTTTGGGGGCAGCCTCTCAAATATTGGAAGACTGCTATCCTGTCTCCTCTAGTCCTTCTTTTCATTAAACTGGATATACCCAGTTCCTGCAACCGTTCTTCATATGTTTTAGCCTCCAGTCTCCTAATCCTCTTTGTTGCTCTTCTCTGCACTCTTTCTAGAGTCTCCACATCTTTTCTACATCATTCCTTCCTTCCTTTTTCTTTCCATTCCCATCTCCTTCCTTCCTTTTCTCTCCTTCCTTCCATTCCCATCTCCTTCCTTCCTCTCCTTTCTTCCTCCCTTCCATTCCCATCTCCCTCCCCCTTTCCTTCCTTCCTTCCTTCCTTCCTTTTTCTTTCCATTCCCATCTCCTTCCTTCCTCCCCTTTCTTCCTCCCTTCCATTCCCATCTCCCTCCCTCCCTCCTTTCCTTCCTTCCTTCCTTCCTTCCTTCCTTTTTCTTTCCATTCCCATCTCCTTCCTTCCTTCCTTCCTTCCTTCCTTCCTTCCTTCCTTCCTTCCTTTCTTCCTCCCTCCCTCACTTCCTTCATGAAGCACTCTGAAGCGGCATATAAGTCTGTTGCTATTGCTACCACCTAGACCTCACCTGTGCGTTTGGTTTTTCTTGCCTAGATGCAAAACCTTCCTCTCTTTTCCCCCCCACCAATTGAATCCCACTAACAAGCCAACCTCTCATCCTGCCCAGCAGACAAAACGGCTCTTGGCCTTTCTGGATTCTACA
Organism: Thamnophis sirtalis; assembly: GCF_051295495.1. Lineage (NCBI taxonomy): Eukaryota > Metazoa > Chordata > Lepidosauria > Squamata > Natricidae > Thamnophis > Thamnophis sirtalis. The sequence goes on from NW_028261382.1 coordinate 27,635,060, forward strand.
CCCCCACAGCTTGTCCTAGCCTGCCCCTTTCAACAGCTGGATAGATCTTCCCCTCTTTTCGGGCAGGGCGCCATTACTCACTTCCGAAGGCCACCTGGCCTGCCAAAAGGCAATCCGGAGGGTCAAACCTCACCCCCAACAGCGTCATTCTCGTTAACCTGATCTTTCCGTCAATCACAAATGTCAGCATTGCCTGGAACATCCATTACCGCCCTCAAGGACTCCGCTTGTCAGGCTGTTTTGTCGCAGGCTGGAGCGACCTTCAGAGCAGGAGAAGCAGTCCAGCTGGTTGGGAGGGGGGTGTCATCTTCAGCTGGCCGGGCCCTTCTGTCCGGGGCTCCCCAAGATTCATTTTAGGCCCCATGGGGTGGCTAAGTGTCGCCCCTCCTGTTCTCCAGTTATGTTGAACAACAGCTCACCAGATAGAAGTGGGGGGAAACTTCCATTGGGTACCACAACTAGTTGCAACCTACTAGACCACGGGTGTCAAACTCAAGGCCCGAGGGCCGGGATCCGGCCCACAGAGTGCTTAATCTGGCCCATGGGATCACCCTGGAACAGCCATGCAGCCCTCCTGAGCTTTATTTTAGAAGAGAATAGAAAACAGAAGAGAATGAGAAGAGAAGAAGATGGAATGTAATAGAAGATGGAATGCAGAATAGAATAGAATAGAATAGAATAGAATAACAGAGTTAGAAGGGACCTTGGTGGTCTTCTAGTCCAACCCCTGCCTAGGCAGGAAACCCTAAACCACTTCAGAGAAATGGTTATCCAACGCCTTCTCACAAACTCCAGTGTTGGGGCATTCACAACTTCTGGAGGCAAGTTGGCTCCATTGATTAATTGTTCTCCCTGTCAGGAAATTTCTCCTTAATTCTAGGTTGCTTCTCTCCTTGATTAGTTTCCACCCATTGCTTCTTGTTCTACCCTCATGTGCTTTGGAGAATAGTTTGACTCCCTCGTCTTTCTGAGATATTGGAACATTGCTATTATATCTCCCCTAGTTCTTTTTTTTCATTAAACCAGACATAACCCAATTCCTGCAACCGTTCTTCATATGTTTTAGCCTCCGGTCCCTAATCCTCTTTGTTGCTCTTCTCTGCACTTTTTTCAGAGTCTCAATATCTTTTCTACATCGTGGAAACCAAAACTGGATGCCGTATTCCAAGTGTGGCCTTATAAAGTGACATTAACCCTTCAGGTGATCTTGATTCTCTCCCTCCGTTGATGCAGCCTAGAACTGTGTTGGCTTTTTTGGCAACTGCTGCGCACGTTGGCTCCTATTTCAATGGTTGCCCACTAGGACTCCAAGATCCCTCTAGCAGTTACTACTATTGAGCGAGGTGCCACCTATACTGTCGCTGTGCATTTCGTTTTTCTTGCCTGAATGTAGAACCTGACTTTTTTCACCATTTTCACTGGCAGAGGGTTGCAGGGGGCTTTCGCAGCCGAAAACAGAGCTGAGGAGCCCATTTTCTCTGGCAGAGTCCTCTGGCCACCGCAGGTGCCTCCGACACGAGTGACACTGAGTTGGCCATGCCCACTCTGGCCACGCCCACTCCACCCCCACCCCCAAGGTCAAACAGAACCCTGATGTGGGCCTCAACGAAATAGAGTTTAACACACACACCCCTGGACTAGGCTGCAGCAGAACAACACGCTCAAGTGGTGGGAGGTGAAAATTCAAGAAGAAAGCTCATCCATGCAAAAGGAGACGTTACCCTGGATTCATAGCCTAGCTTGACCAGATTCCTGAGCAGTCTAGTCCTAAGCTTGGAGTAGAAGATCTACAAGGTCCCTTCTGTTATTCTGTTACTCTGAAAGTCTCGTTTTCAATCTGTTCCCCAGCCAGACTTTCTCTGCCTTTCAGAAGTTCACAATTAGTGTTTGAAGGGACCTTGGAGGTCTTCCAGTCCAGTCCCCTGCTCAAGCAGGAAACCATCCCACACAATCTCTTCTCGAAAACTCCCTCCTGTCCAATCTCTTCTTAAAAACCTCCAGTGTTGGAGCATTCACAACTTCTGGAAGTAAGCCATTCCACTGATTAATTGTTCTGTCCGGAAATTCCTCCTTAGTTCTAGGTTGCTTCTCTCCTTGATTATTTTCCATCCATTGTTCTTTGTCCTGCTTTCAGGTGTCTTGGAGAATAGCTTGACTCCCCCTCTTCTTTCTGGCAGCCCCTCAAATACTGGAAGACTGCTATCCTGTCTCCCTAGTCCTGCTTTTCATCAAACTAGACATACCTAGATCCAGAGGAGGTATTCAGGTTCTAACCAGTTCTGGAGAACCGATAAATACCACCTCTGGCTGGCCCCACCCCATCTATTCTCTGCCTCCCGAATCCCAGATGATCGGGAGGGAATGGGGATTTTGCAGTATCCTTCCCCAGCCATGCCCACCAAGGCACGCCACGCCCACCAAGCCATGCCTACAGAACCGGTAGTAAAAAACGTTGAATCCCACCACTGCCCAGTTCCCATCGTATGTTTTAGCCTCCAGCCTAAAACATCATCGAAACAACTAAAACTCTAAAATGTCTCTAAAATATCCTTCTCCAAAAAGAACCAGGACTGGAGACCAGCTCACTTTGCAGGTAAGTACACAACAATGCAGTGAAAGGGTAGCCCACAGCAGGGGTCCCCAACCTTGGGACCGCAGGGACCACTAAATTCATAATTTTAAATCCTGGAAGACCACTAATAGGATCTGCCTACTGAGTGGCTGGGTGGGCGTGGCTAGGTGGTCATGTGACTGGATGAGTGTGGCCAACTGAATGTCACTCATGTCGAGGGGTGCCTTGCCAGCCTCTGCTCACCCCTCCCCTCCCAGCCACTTTTCGCCTGCCCACCCGGGCTCCTTAGGGCCCCAACAGGAAGCCGTTGCTGGAGTTGAGCAGCCACCAGGAGAAAGAGTTGGCAAAAGAGCTCAGTTCAAATTGGATCTGGCCGAGAAGGAGGCTCAGCAGAAGCACCTCACCGAGGACTAGGAGCATAGGCTTTCCAAGCAGAGGGAAGACCTACGGGAGTGCAAGGCCAGGTGCCGGCGCCTGGAGGCTCAGCGGGCTGAGATGGTCAGCCAGTTCCAGGCCATGATGCCGTCCCACTGGAACAGGGCCCTCTGGCTCTTCGCCATCAGCGGCTCTTCCCTTCAGCCTTCGCCCAAAGCCCCCCACCAGGAGGCCGAAGCAGACCCCAAGTCAGAATTCCTGCCCCCCTCCGACCCTCACAAAAAGACCCCAAAGGGGGAGACTCTCTGTAGCAACACAAGCGTCCATTGCACGTATCTGTCCCAGGGGCCGTACTTTGAGGACCCCTGATTTAGTGCAATATAAAAAATGCAAATAATTTTTCAGCAGACCACCAAAATTTTCTCTCACGGACCCCCAGTTGGTGACCTCCTATCTGGAGCACCTTTTGAGGGCGGGATGCCATTTGTGCAGGGGGCCAAATCGGACACAGGGCAGGGCCAGCCTCCTCCCCACCCCCATCCCTTCTTCAGAGCAGGCGGGATAAACCTGGCTGGCCACCCGGTGCCCCCTTCCCCATTCCTTGCTTGCGGAAAAGGCTTTCGAATTCAGGCAGCAGGGTGCCTGCAACCAGGCCAGGAGGCACATCTGGCGGTGGGACAGTGTCCCAAGGCTATGTTGAATACTGCACATCAGTGTCTGCGTTCCCTCCAGGAAGAGGTCCAAGCAAGGGCTTCAAACCTTGGCCGGCAGAGTCTCCAGAGGCAACATAAACTTGTCACTCTGACCTCCAGCTGGCTTTGCGCTGCTGGCAGTTGCCAAGGAGAAGTGAGTTGCTGAGACCTCTTCTTGCTTGGAGAGCTCGCTGACCACCAGCCCAGCCAAGCGTGTTGCGGAGAAGCCCAAGGCTGGGGCATCTGGTGCGCTGGCTCGGTCCAGGAAGGTCAGGGATTTGACCCTTGGCAAGCCTGGAAGAAGGGAGCACTCGCGTCCTGTGCGGTGGGCCACACCTGCTCCAGCCACGTTCCAGGAACGTGGCGGAGGCAAGAGGCTGAACCCTGCAGCAGAGAGCCAAGAGAGGATGGCGATAGAGGCCTTATCTCTCTCCCGCTTGGTCTCCGTGAAATATCAAGGCTGAACTCAGCACATCCTGCCAGGATCCCTGCGTCAGTCGGTTGCGGGACTC